>NW_015548280.1:439915-470197 GCF_001515605.1 Sinocyclocheilus anshuiensis
AGAGAGAGAGAGACGTGTTCGCCAGAACCTCTGTCTATACTGCGGTCTCTGTGGACATATGAGAGCTTCCTGCCCCACTCGACCGTCTCGTAACTCTCCTGCGGTGAGTCAGACTTCCAGTCTAGTTGCTGTATTACAAATACCAGTTACTTTAAGGGTTAATGGGGAGCTTATTGACACTACAGCTCTTATAGATTCTGGGGCAGCAGGAAATTTCATTGATTCTGAATTCTCCAAGACTCATAAAATTCCCCTTGTTCCATGTGAATCTCGTTTGGCAGTGGCAGCATTAGATGGGCGTCCTTTGGGCTCCGGCCGGATTTAGTTCATCACAGAGGATTTATCACTACGCACAGGAGCCCTCCACACTGAGACTATCCGTTTATTTGTTTTTCAATCCCCTCAAACGCCCATTATCCTGGGACTGCCCTGGCTCGAGAAGCATAACCCGTGTATTTCCTGGTCCAAGAAACAGATAACTCAGTGGTCTGAATCCTGCCGCCAACATTGTCTGAACCTGACTCCCCACGAGACAGAAAATAAGCCCATCACTGCACCCAAAATCCCCATGGAGTACCAAGATTTAATCGAGGCTTTCAGCAAAACTAAAGCGTCACAACTACTTCCCCATTGTTCAAGTGACTATGCTATCAACCTTCTATCTGGTTCACATCCCGCCAAAGGCCGAGTTTTTTCCCTGTCACAACCCGAGTCTGAAGCCATGAAATCATATATCGAGGAGAAATTAACTAAGGGCTTCATTCGACCATCCACCTCACCTGCTTCAGCCGGATTCTTCTTCGAGCTGGCGATTCGCATTGACAACCTCATCCGCTCTCGATGACAACCACGCCTCTCTTCGGCTCCCATGGTTATGACGCATCTACCACCTGAGACTGAAGCGATGCAGATCGGCTATACTCATCTCCGCGTGGAGGAGAGAGAGAGACGTGTTCGCCAGAACCTCTGTCTATACTGCGGTCTCTCTGGACATATGAGAGCTTCCTGCCCCACTCGACCGTCTCGTAACTCTTCTGCGGTGAGTCAGACTTCCAGTCTAGTTACTGTATTACAAATACCAGTTACTTTAAGGGTTAATGGGGAGCTTATTGACACTACAGCTCTTATAGATTCTGGGGCAGCAGGAAATTTCATTGATTCTGAATTCTCCAAGACTCATAAAATTCCCCTTGTTCCATGTGAATCTCGTTTGGCAGTGTCAGCATTAGACGGGCGTCCTTTGGGCTCTGGCTGGATTCAGTTCATCACAGAGGATTTATCACTACGCACAGGAGCCCTCCACACTGAGACTATCCGTTTATTTGTTTTTCAATCCCCTCAGACGCCCATTATCCTGGGACTGCCCTGGCTCGAGAAGCATAACCCGTGTATTTCCTGGTCCAAGAAACAGATAACTCAGTGGTCTGAATCCTGCCACCAACATTGTCTGAACCTGACTCCCCACGAGACCCAAAATCCCCATGGAGTACCATGATTTAATCGAGGCTTTCAGCAAAGGTAAAGCGTCACAACTACCTCCCCATCATTCAAGTGACTGTGCTATCAACCTTCTATCTGGTTCACATCCCCCCAAAGGCCGAGTTTCCCCCTGTCACAACCCGAGTCTGAAGCCATGAAATCATATATCGAGGAGGAATTAACTAAGGGCTTCATTCGACCATCCACCTCACCTGCTTCAGACGGATTCTTCTTCGTTAAAAAGAAGGATGGAGGTCTTCGTCCTTGCATTGACTACCATGGTCTCAACGAAATCACTATCAAATTCCGTTACCCCCTACCACTAGTCCCAGCAGCCTTGGAACAAATGCGGACGGCCAAGTATTTCACCAAGCTTGGCCTTCGCAGTGCTTACAATCTCATCCGTGTCCGGGAAGGTGATGAATGGAAGACGGCCTTCTCCACTACATCTGGGCACTACGAATATCTTGTTATGCCGTTCGGGCTGTCCAACAGTCCTTCTGTATTTCAAGCATTCATCAATGATGTGTTCCGAGACATGCTAAATCGCTGGGTCATCGTATATATAGATGATATCTTGATCTACTCGGACTCCTACGAGGATCATGTCAAGCATGTTCGTTCTGTTCTCCAGCGTCTCATTACCCATCAACTGTATGCCAAGACTGAAAAGTGTGAATTTCACCAGAGCACTGTATCATTCCTTCCGAGACATGCTAAATCGTTGGGTCATCGTATACATAGATGATATCTTGATCTACTCAGACTCCTACGAGGATCATGTCAAGCATGTTCGTTCTGTTCTCCAGCGTCTCATTACCCATCAACTGTATGCCAAGACTGAAAAGTGTGAATTTCACCAGAGCACTGTATCCTTCCTCGGGTATGTGATCAGCTCGGGAGGGGTAGCCATGGATGACAAAAAGGTGCAATCCGTGGTTAAATGGCCTCAGCCTGCCACTTTAAAGGAGTTGCAACGCTTTCTGGGATTTGCTAATTTCTATCGACGATTCATTCGCAGTTTCAGCACAATTGCAGCACCCATGGCATTCAAGTGACTGTGCTATCAACCTTCTATCTGGTTCACATCCCCCCAAAGGCCGAGTTTTTCCCCTGTCACAACCCGAGTCTGAAGCCATGAAATCATATATCGAGGAGAAATTAACTAAGGGCTTCATTCGACCATCCACCTCACCTGCTTCAGCCGGATTCTTCTTCATTAACGAAATATGGAGGACTTCGTCAGTGCATTGACTACCGTGGTCTCAACTAAATCACTATCACGTTCCGTTACCCCCTACCACTAGTCCCAGCAGCCTTGGAACAACTGCGGACGGCCAAGTATTTCACCAAGCTGGACCTTCGCAGTGCTTACAATCTCATCCGTGTCCGGGAAGGTGATGAATGGAAGACGGCCTTCTCCACTACATCTGGGCACTACAAATATCTTGTTATGCCGTTCGGGCTGTCCAACAGTCCTTCTGTATTTCAAGCATTCATCAATGATGTGTTCCGAGACATGCTAAATCGTTGGGTCATCGTATATATAGATGATATCTTGATCTACTCGGACTCCTACGAGGATCATGTCAAGCATGTTCGTTCTGTTCTCCAGCGTCTCATTACCCATCAACTGTATGCAAAGACTGAAAAGTGTGAATTTCACCAGAGCACTGTATCATTCCTCGGGTATGTGATCAGCTTGGGATGGGTAGCCATGGATGACAAAAAGGTGCAATCCATTGTTAAATGGCCTCAGCCTGCCACTTTAAAGGAGTTGCAATGCTTTCTGGGATTTGCTCATTTCTATCGACGATTAATTCGCAGTTTCAGCACAATTGCAGCACCCATGACATCTATGATCAAGAAGGGGAGACAACATCTCGTCTGGACACCAGCCGCCAGTTCCGCATTTCAAGAACTAAAGGAGAGATTCACCACCGCTCCCATCCTGCATCATCCCGATCCTGAACAGGAGTTCATTGTGGAGGTGGATGCTTCCAGCACTGGCATCGGCGCTATTCTCTCTCAGCGACATGGGACTCCTCCTAAACTGTTTCCTTGTGCATTCTTCTCTCGCAAACTCAGCTCCACAGAGCAGAACTACGATGTGGGCAATCGAGAACTCCTCGCTATGAAGGCAGCTTTTGAGGAGTGGCGCCATTGGCTCGAGGGAGCTAAACACCCATTTACAGTGCTGACTGATCATCGCAACCTTGAATACTTGAGATCCGCCAAGAGACTCAATCACAGGCAGGCAAGATGGTCTTTATTCTTTACACGATTCGACTTCACTGTGACATACCGCCCAGGCACACAGAACACGAAAGCGGACGCTCTGTCAAGACTTTATGAGTCATCCTTGCAACCACCCTCCTGTGAATCCATCATCCCTTCTACCCTGGTTCTCGCTCCCATACAATGGGATATCATGACTGAGATCACAGAGGCCCAAGCCACCGATCCACCACCAGCCGAAAGCCCACCAAATCTCCATTTACTCTCCTTTTACAGTCTGACGCAAAGCATTAGGGGAACTAGAAGTCTACCACAACTCATTCAGTTTGAGTTCTGCTTAATAATAGTTAATAGTTATTGAGTTTATGTAAAAAAAAATGATAGAGAAATGACTATTCTTATTCTTATGGAATATTGCAGTTTATTATAAATAATTTATCTGTGCACATCCTTTTTTTCCATGTGTCCTAATCTTTAATGATGGGGACAATAATCTCTCCTCTCCAGTCACCTGTCACCTGTCATTGCAGCAATTAGCAAATGAGAACGATCCAATCAATTCCTGATGGACCAAATCAAGTCCCACCCTACACTTTTTTCTTGTTCAAAAAGCCATTTCACTCAGATATACATCACAAAAAGATGATTGAGTGCAATAAACTTTCAGTAATAGGCCTATTTGAGTGAAATTTAAACATTTTACACATTTACTCATTTAAAACTTTTTTTTTTCCAAAGTAAATCCTGAATATTGGACTCATAATGACTGTAACGATTTTGAGATGCAAGATGGCACTAATTACCTCTAACTTCAAAAAAAAAAAAAACAGAGCGATAGCATGGGTTTCCCAGATGAGTGGCAATTATTCAGAAATATTTAACCAGTGAATGCTGGAACAGACCAGTTAGAGTTAAGAACTCCAGAGAGCCATTTAATAATATATAGAATGCAAAGAAAGAGCTGTTCCACATGGTATGTTTCCATTACTCAATAGCCTGCAAAAGCACTTTAAGTATACATATTGAAGCATGCTTATATACTGTACACCGACAAAAACCACATATCTTTCACAACCTACACGATGATTAGATAGGATAAATCCATCCACCCACTGTAACTGACGGAAAGCAGATAAGTATAGACACATGTATACACACACACTCTCGCTCTCTCTCAGGTAAAGCTTTCTTCACTCCAGGTTGTTTCTTTCCTCTTATTGCAGCAAGTCTCTGCAGGGAAGCAAGTGTGTGGGAGTGCTTTCAACGAGCTCTCCACGCTTTCTCTGTGAAACAAGAGCAACCTGCCCTTCTTCTCCTCGCTCACTCTGTTCACCCTCACGCTCTTTGAGTGCCGTCTGTTGTCTCCGCCACACCTACGTTACCGTTCATCAAACCCAGAGCAGGATATCTAAGCTTGAGATCTGGCCCTGTCTGACATGTCTCAAGTGACAGGATGGGCAGAACGCTGAGAGAGTGAACCGCACTGTAACCTCTTCCCCACCAACCACTCAAAGCACCAGCAGATAAGCTGTTGTCACTGCAGGCAGGCTGCCGTTGAGCCGAGACTGAGCAGCGCTGGAAGCCAGAAACAGCGAGTTCACCATGGCTGCTGCAATTATCTCTTATTGAACTCTTACATCAAAGAGATGCCGAGGCCCCGTGGTGACTGTCTCACCAGCGTGTTCTGTAGAATGACATGCATTTCCACTCTAAAGGGACATGTAGGTTCAACAATGATGCATACTGCTCCTACATCAAATGTTGTGGAGGTTCCCTCTTATTGACTAACATCATGTCAGTAAACATTTTTTGGTAACACTTTACTTAAAGCCTTTATGTATAATGCATTATAAAAGTATTTTTTTACGACAAATATCATGTATTACAATGCACATTATGAATAATAACCCTTTATAATGCATTATACATAAAGGCTTTAAGCAAAGTGATTTTTTTTTTTTTTTTAGAACGCTGAGAGAGTGAACCGCACTGTAACCTCTTCCCCACCAACCACTCAAAGCACCAGCAGATAAGCTGTTGTCACTGCAGGCAGGCTGCCGGTGAGCCGAGACTGAGCAGCGCTGGAAGCCAGAAACAGCGAGTTCACCATGGCTGCTGCAATTATCTCTTATTGAACTCTTACATCAAAGAGATGCCGAGGCCCCGTGGTGACTGTCTCACCAGCGTGTTCTGTAGAATGACATGCATTTCCACTCTAAAGGGACATGTAGGTTCAACAATGATGCATACTGCTCCTACATCAAATGTTGTGGAGGTTCCCTCTTATTGACTAACATCATGTCAGTAAACATTTTTTGGTAACACTTTACTTAAAGCCTTTATGTATAATGCATTATAAAAGTATTTTTTTACGACAAATACTGACATTTCTGAGCGTTTATACCTTGTTTGATTACCTGTTGCCTACCTGGATTGTCTAGACCCGTCTGATCGTTCGCTGCCTGCCTCTTTGACCTTGCATTATTATTGGATTTGTTCTCTTCTCTGTCTGCCGCCTGCCTCGACCCTTTGCATGGACTCAGGTTATGATTCTGCCTTGCCTACATTGCCCTTGTATACTGTTGACTGAACTTTGCCTGTCTGATTGTTAATAAAGCTGCACATGGATCCCAACGTCACTGAATCCTCATTACATTTTTCATATGTTTCAGTTTTTTTTTACCTCATAATTTTAAATGAAATTCCACCTGAAAATGTCCACCTAAAACTTTACTTAAAGCCTTTATGTATAATGCATTATAAAAGTATTTTTTTACGACAAATATCATGTATTACAATGCACATTATGAATAATAACCCTTTATAATGCATTATACATAAAGGCTTTAAGCAAAGTGATTTTTTTTTTTTTTTTTCAAATGAATGCTGTTCTTTTGAATTTTCCCAGCAGGCACACAACGTCATAAGATGCTGATATTTGGTTACATTTTGGTTGCGACGTCGGGTGACAAAAATTCAATGTCTAATGTCAATGTTAATTTGATGTTCAATACTGACATCAGCTGACACTGATATTTGTTGTTTTTAGGTTGTGTAACCAAAATCCAACGTTAAGTCAACGTCAATTTGGCGTCAAATACTGATGTCAACTCAATTTTCAGTCTTTTCAGTTTTATATTGACATCCTGTGCCTGCTGGGTTTTTTATTCATTAAAGAATCTTGAAAAAAAAAGTATCACAGTTGTCACAAAAATATTAAAAACAACTGAATTCAACAATTACAATAATAAACAAAAATGTTTCTTGAGCATCAAATCAGCTTATTAGATTGATTTCTAAAGTTGAATCTGACAATAAAAACTGGAGTAATGGCTGCTGAAAATTCAGCTTTGATATCACAGTTAATAAAGCTGCACATGGATCCCAACGTCACTGAATCCTCATTACATTTTGCATATGTTTCAGTTTTTTTTTACCTCATAATTTTAAATGAAATTCCACCTGAAAATGTCCACCTAAACTCTCCCCTGCAAGCTTGTGTTCATCTGTCTCCATTTTTGTTTGAGTTTTTTCTTTTTCAATATTCTGTTACACTCAAATGTGTCAAAATACAGAATAAAAGATCTGTAGCTATAGTTTCATCTCGTCTATACTATTAAACTATAAACTCTGCATTAATACAAACTTATTAAAATAAATACTTAGTGTAGCTAAAACTAAAACCATTACAACTAGAAACATCAAATTAGTTTTAAATAAATATTAAATAAATATTAGATATAGCAACAGTGAACATGCATGTGTAAATGTAACTAGCAACAAGACTATTACTGCGCAAATTTGTGCACATTGTTTTTTTTGTTTTTTTGTTTTTTTTTTTCAAATAAAGCAACATACAGCAACACAACTTCTGTAACCCACTCAAATCCAAATTAAAGCCTCACAGATCTCCCCTATATTTATCTTATACGAAAACACATAAAATAACATCTAATTTCAACATTTACTCTCCTTTTACAGTCTGACGCAAAGCATTAGGGGAACTAGAAGTCTACCACAACTCATTCAGTTTGAGTTCTGCTTAATAATAGTTAATAGTTATTGAGTTTATGTAAAAAAAAATGATAGAGAAATGACTATTCTTATTCTTATGGAATATTGCAGGTTTTTAGGTTGTGTAACCAAAATCCAACGTTAAGTCAACGTCAATTTGGCGTCAAATACTGATGTCAACTCAATTTTCAGTCTTTTCAGTTTTATATTGACATCCTGTGCCTGCTGGGTTTTTTATTCATTAAAGAATCTTGAAAAAAAAAGTATCACAGTTGTCACAAAAATATTAAAAACAACTGAATTCAACAATTACAATAATAAACAAAAATGTTTCTTGAGCATCAAATCAGCTTATTAGATTGATTTCTAAAGTTGAATCTGACAATAAAAACTGGAGTAATGGCTGCTGAAAATTCAGCTTTGATATCACAGGAATAAAATATACATTTAAAATGTACATTCTTATTTTTTATTTATTTTATGTATTTTTATATTTTATATTTGCTAGAAATTTTTATGTTTTCCCTTTTTTTGGAAAATGACAAATTACAAAAATATATGTTTTTTTATTGAAAAAAAAAGCAAGCTGGGAATTACAGATATTCTAAAAGTTGCAAAACAATGCCACGATACAAACTATTTGTGATTGGATGTGCAATAAATGTAACATTTATATAGACTACATGTACAAACATAACTCTGTTGGTTCTCTGTGATGTTTAGAGTGTACGATCACAGGCTAGAGTCACCGCATGGAGTGCTTTCATGTGCACACCGCTGAAAGTCATCCAGGGCACCGAGGGGCGGGTGATTAGGAGGAGCAGAGGGATGAGCGTGGCTTTGCCCTGCACACTGCATGGATGCCTGACCTTTTAGGTGGCAGTCAGGTGCATCGCCATACCAAGGAGAGTACAAAGACAGGAAACTAGATCCACGTACACAGCTCTGATGTTTTTAGGTGAACTGAGGACACTGACAGTAAATGAAAATAAAATGCATAACACAACAATAAAGCGTAAATGCAATATATGCAATTCAATCTTAATATTGCCTTAAAGGGATGATTGTACTGATTTATATTTTTACTGCTCAGGCCTGTAGAGATGACAGATTATTTGTGATTATTTTCCTATTAGGCCTCTGCACTACTCTGCCACTGCTCGAGAGATAATCAGTCAACAGCAGCAGCGCATGTCAATACAGCTATAAGTTGATGGACTACAGACAAATATCAATCAATCTGCTGAAGAGTATTTTGGACCTACAGACAGCCATTTCTAAAAAAATATATATATATTAGTGTAGAGTCAGTTTGACAAGCTTTATGGGATTGGGTGGGAATGCTTTTACAACTGCATGACTCACAGCTTTCGATTACTGACATCACAGAGAAAATACATATTTTAAAACATCTGGATTTAAATAACTCATCAACACCATCTGCCAGTATGTATTAAAATATCTATTTATGCAGTATCTCAGGCTTGGAAAAAATTACAAAGTTAAGAATTGGCTCCTTTTCAGCTCATGAGTGAGAATCTGAATTGAAATGGCCACAGGAAGTTGGACTGGGAAGTGTAATTCAACAGGTAATGGCATTTTGTGAAATGAAGTGTTAAATTTGTCTCTCTTAGGCCTTTAAGACCTTCAAGATTTAGTAATTTTCAAACAAGGCTATCAAGGCAGCAAAGTTTGTATTGTTAAAAATTACACTTTTATGACTCACACTGTATGAATCTTAACTAATTTAAATTCTACATTCTACTTCAAATTCAACTCAGATTCTTCAAAAACACATTCCCAACTCAGTATTGAAGGTTTCAATGGTAGCCAAAAGCATTTGACTAGAGAGTAAACATAATCAACAATGCTCTGGTTATTACTGAGAACTTTTACAATTCAAACTTTAAAAATAACACAAGACCTAATCTCTGTAAACACACCGTGTTCTTTGATTTTTATAGATGTAATTAAACCTTCTCTAAATTTATGAGTAAAAATAATTAGCAAAAGACGTGCCTTATTCAGTCACTCATTCAAATGACTTAGTAGATCCATTCTGAGAATTAAAGATTTGAGAAAAAATGAATAATTAAGAAAACAGGCCTCACAAAACAGCACTCCTTCCGCAGGTAGATTGTCTTTCACAGCTTGATGACTTAGAAAACATTGTAATAAACTGGAGCAAACCAGCAGGACAGAGATTCACTGCAGCGTAGACCAGCATTCTAGACCAGCAGTCTAAGACAAAAAAAAAGCAAAGTAAGGTGAAAAAGAGATCATAAAGAGAATGTATGACTTTAAAGGAGTTATTTCATAAGTTGTTTAGCAGTTTATTAACCAATTCTGCTTAAACTCCTACTCAAAGCTTCTTGCAGTAAAAACAGCCATGAATTGGTTTTACATTTTCAGTTTTTGCATATTTTTGGCACTGTAAGATTTTTCATGTTAATTAAACAAATAAAAACACTTCTTTAAGCTTTGATATTGTCAGTTCCAAGTTATTCATAGAACACAACCTTTATAAAAAAACAAGTACTGACAGAACCATAATACAGTACAGTGAATAGTATCAATAGTATTTTTCTCCTCTCTCTCTCGCTCTGTTTTTTCTTTTCTTTTTTTTTTGTGGGAAAAATGTTGTTTAATTAGAATGACCACCTGTTACTTATAAAGAGTTGTACCTCAGTTCACGTAATTTGTGCCTGACAAAGACCTGATGGTCGAAATGTTGCAATAAATTATTCTTATGGAGCAGTTATATCAGTGTGCAGACAATACATTTGTATTTTTATTATATGCACCATAGTTATGGAATTCCTGTACCATGTTATTCCTATAGTATTCCAAGGTACTTCCATAGAACACATCCAAATAAAAGCAAGGTACTTTTATTTAAGTAAATGCCAAGTTTCAAGTGTAAGCTAAATACATGATTAATAGGACAGAGAAAATGCAGAAAATGTATGAGATTTTTTACATAAGCTGCATTAACATTCTTCAAATATTCTGTTTTTGTGTCTCAGATGTGTTCAAATTGTACTCTTACGGACTCTAACTACATTTTGTTCGTCTATTATATTGTTTTCAGTTGATTTTACAGTACATTAAACTTTTTCAAAAGCTCAAGAAAAATACAAAAGATCAAGATATATATATATATATATATTTGAACAAATGCCTGAAACTTGGTATTACGAGCACTTCCTGAAGAATCGCTTTATGTATTCCCCAATTGTAAGTCGCTTTGGATAAAAGTGTCTGCAAAATGACTAAATGTAAATGTAAATATAAATATATACATATATATGTACAGTACGACAAAGCCTACAATCTAAAGCCAGTTTAGTCAACTCTGTTTAACCAACAGAAGAGCAGCCAAGCCTAACCAAACATGTTAGAAATGAACTATGCATGTGACAGGTTTCATGCTATTGGTAATCAAAGCAAGTCAAGCATGTTCCACCAGCTGCCATCACTTTATTGATTCCATTAGAGCTTTGTAGATGCCATGTTGGCCTACTAATGGCAGACTGACTGTATGAGAGTGTCTGTGTGTTTGTACGGCTATAATTGTGTGCACTGAAATGACAGCTGAAGTATCTTGACATATCCCTACTGTGTTATTCCCTCAATGCTCATCAAAATAATATGGCCCAGGTGCACTAGGATTGTTCTAAACAAGTAAAGATCCCAAACCCGCTCTCTCCAAACCAACCCACTCTCTCCAAACTCTCTTTCTCTATCTCTGTTAGTGGTGGGAGGTCTGTCCAGCACAGCTGTCTCACACATTTGGCTTTATGTGCAAATTTTTCCATGTGTATGTGAGACAGCTATTTAGAGAATCAAGACGAAAGGGTCAAAAAGGCTCTTTTGATTCATACCACATGATTAAATATTGGCTGTGTCTGGAGAGGGACTATATTTCCTTTTACAAAAGTCTCAATCACTAACAAAAAAGCATTTGAGTCTTTTGTGGCAGTTCTTAAGAAATCTCTCTTCAAAAGAGCTAGACAAAAAAACTGCCTGTACTGTACATTCTCCACAGCCTGAAAAGAGCCATTATAAAGTTGTTTTTGAATCTAGAGCTGTAAATGTATAGGGGACAGACAGTGAGTCGGAGGCAAGAGAATTGAAAAGAGAGAATAAAGGTTTAGATTTTAAATATGCCCTTGTCTGTTGGCACTTCAGACCACTCCAGCATGTGTCTTTACCTAAGGTATCATAAAAAGAGTTCCCACACAGTTAACCTGACAATTGAATGACTACTCTGATAAGAACAGGAAAGACTTGACAGTACCATTTCATCTCATTTAAGGGGATAGTTCAGGGGGGGGAAATACAATTCTGTCATCATTTACTCACGCCCACGCCTGTTCAGTTTCGCTGATCTTCAGAACACAAACGAAGACATTTTTAACATTCTCTGAACATGTTTGTCCATCCATTGAAAGTCATGCATTAAACAGTATGAATCAAGCAGTTTCTGAAAAGACACCATTGCTTTATAGGATGAACAGATTTAATCTTGGCTTTTATGCATGTAACAATGCATCAACAGAGCTCATTAAGTATGGTAAACATGTAAACCCAATCATACAAGCATGTACCTGCTTGATCTGTGAGAACAAATCTCATTGGTTCTTGTGTGTCAATCAAGCACGTTTAAGCTTCCATTTACCATATTTAACATGCTCTGTGTATGTGGGCTGCTCACCATTTCTGGTTACACTTGAGAATAGGGAATACATATTCACTATTATCTAAGAGTTTTCCCTCAGTAAACTCCTAAGTTGCTGCTTATTAATAGTTAGTAAGGTAGTTGTTAAGTTTAGGTATGGGGTAGATTAAGAGATCTAAAATATGGTCATGCAGAATAAGGCATTAATATGTGCTTTATATATGTGTACTAATAAACAGCCAATATGCTAGTAATATGTATGCTAATAAGCAACTAGTTAATAGTGAGAACTGGTCCTTAAAATAAAGTGTTACCAAGTTTATATCTGATTATAAAATGGATAGTTCTGGTCCGTTCAAAGCTGTTGTAAATTACTCTACAAACATACACCTTTACGTTTGTGTGTTGCTCAGCAACCACTTTGTTGCAACCACAACCGTTTCTGAGGAACTACATTGTTTGGTGGAAGAATAATGTTTTTATTAATACCATTACACTTTATTTGCTCTGTTTTTTTGGGGGGGTTTTTTTTTGGGTTTTTTTGTGTGTGTGTAACCCTACGTATATGAAAAAAAACGTTTTATAAAAGCAATAAGCCCTGTGAAGCCGTTGGTTTACAGTGAATTTATAAATATGGTCATGCAGAATACGGCATTAATATGTGCTTTATACTGTAAGTACTAATAAACAGCCAATATGCTAGTAATATGTATGCTAATAACCAACTAGTTGATACTGAGAACTGGTTATAAATTCACTGTAAACCATGGCTTCTTGGGGCTTATTGCTTTAATAAAAGCTTCAATTAATTCTGTTCATCACATAAAGCTATTGTATCTTCAGATTCATATGGATTTCAGTCGTGACCATTCTCTAACCAGCATTTATTAGCATGTATGTTTGAATTTGGCAGACAAGATCTGGTACACTGCTGGTGCTGCTGAGAAAATTTAAGGATTGGTTCAGCTTACTTAAAGTAACATAAATGCATAATAAGAATTTGAAAAAAACAGAGATGACCTGTATGAGATCTGTACAGGTGGAGCTGGGGAGGAGGAGGGGTAAACAAGATTTTTCTTATTGCACTGTACTGTAGGACGATCGCTGGCTAGGGAATGGAATAATGGAATGTTGTGGTTATGTTTATTAAAAAGTCTGATCGGGTACTGCCATGGAGTAGAGTTTCATGACTGAACTACAGACTTCTTTTGTGATCTCTTTTTTTTTTACTTTTTGAAAATTTTGTTGCATGAAATTTCAGTGGAGGGACAGAAATCTCAAAGATCATAATTTCTGTTGTGCAGATCATACGTCTTAAGCGTTTGGAACAACATGAGGGTGAGAAAATGATGACAGAATTTTCAACTATCCCTTTAAGTGGCACAAACCGAGTGCTAATGCCGGGCTTGTGAGGATGGCACGATGGTTTGCCCTTGGACAGGATGACATCTGCCTGCTGACTGCTACTGTCTGTCACTGCTGACTGAGTCCTTGTGAAATGGGGCTCTGGGTATAGTGAGAGAGAAAGAAAAAGAGAGAACAGGTGGGGAGAAATGCAGGTTGCTCCCCAGCTGTGCAAGAAAATCCCTATTTCTATGTGTGAGTGTGCACACACTGAACTTCATTTCAGTGCGTGTGTGGTTATTCCTCACAAGCAGCATAACATATTCACAGACTCTAGATAAACAACTAATGAAATCCCTTTTTGCCTCCTAATCTAAATACCAGAGAGCACCTTGGGCACTTCAGCAGACTCCTGGCAGGAAACCAACCTGCTGCTCAGAGCTTTCCCATTACCCTCCTCATCTTCCCTTGGCCTGCACATCAAACAACTTACTGTATACCTACAGCACAGGCAATGCAGAGATTCTCAAAATGTACTCTGAAACAACAGTGTTTTATGGGTGCTGGGCTACACACGGTGACAAATGTAAAATAAGCACCTGAAAGACTAATGGCCCGGTCTTCTGCCGAGGTCATAAAAGAGCTGTAATTTTTGCCTGAGTGACAGGTAACATGGCTCTAAATCATTCGTTCTCTTTCTCCGGTTGTCTCGTTTCTCCACCCCTGCAGTCTCCAGCCGAGCCCGTACCCGGTCCCGCTCTCGCAGCACTGGAATTACTATTGGCAAATCGAGCCAGGCAGGATTAATTGTAATTCAAGGTCTATTACTGCAGCGCTTGCTTGCTTTTGCTGGATTGCCGGTTGGGCACAGAAAGAATGACTGTTCTGAGAACTTCCCCGCTCCGAGATTGTTGATTAGCCTTTTGATGGAATTGGTAAAGCAGTGGAGCTTGACTCACGGTGGCCCCTCACAAAAGGGAAAAAAGAAAAGATTTCAGAAGAGTATAGAGAGAAGATCCAGGGGGGAAAAAAAGGAAAATAAGAATGAAGTGAATCTCTGTGTGGGGGGCATAGATTATCAAATCCCATCAAATGTGGAGATGTGCTGCCCCCATGAGGAAAGATGAAAATCAAAGGAATCGAAGAAAGGGAGACACAGAGGGAGAGCAGAAGAGAGAGAGTAAATATCAGTGTTGTTATTAGGTTTTGCATGCCGGCACTGATTTCCAGCTGTCTCGCAGCCGGGGCTCTTGCGACTCTCAGCACTCGTAAATGTCACACCTCGTACATGCCAGTGTGATTCAACACAGCCTATATTTACCTCCCGGAATGGCAGCGTACACCACCACGGATCACCTCTGCAAAGGCTGCTGAATCTTATGAGAGAGGATTTGGACGTTAAGCCTAGTTTTGAAGAGGAGGACACCATCCCACACCTCCACCTGCCAAACATAGAAATGCATTATGCAGATCTTAAGATCACAGACTACAGGAAGCGTCTGTATGGGAAGAAATGCAGGCTAGCTGTTAGTCAAGGCTTTTATACAGAATATATGAGAACATTAGAGAGAAAAAAGCAAACGAGGTTATGTAGAGTGCACCAGTGAGGACCAGAGAAAAGGGTTTGGTACAGGCCAGGGTATTCTTGTACTAAGATGTAAAGAATGCCTCAAGAATCTTTATTCGATTCTGTCGTATCATATGTACAACAAATCTGTTGTTATATACATAACAAATATGAAAGTATTTATATGTACATGTACTGTATGTGTTTATTTATTTAGTATATACACATATCTCATATCCTGAATAAGAATCTTCATAAAAACATATATAGCCTTGAGCAAATACACAGTATGAGATATATATGCTGTTCTGCTGCAGACACATTTCTACTTATTATACATTTCTACATTTCTACTTGTACTTTATATTATATTATAATATATTATATTATATTATATTATATTATATTATATTATCATAAATTCATAAAATAATACATGTAAAAATGCTAAGTATTATTGTTGTTGTTATTATAACTTTACACTTCTACATTATATAGAAGTGTGTCGCTTATTTTAAATAGGGCTGGGCAATAATTAGATAGCGATAATTATCACAATATAATTTTTCTCGATAAAACGATATGAAGAGTTTTTACTGCCGCACGGCGAGAACTCTATTTATATTATATAATAAAAAATATTGTATACACTATTATATTTTATATTAAAAAATTATATATATTTTTTTAATTATTAGATTTTAAATGATGTATAGTACATATATGTCCTAAAATTAAGTGTGTCGTAGAATTATATTAAATATAAATTATTATACATATTTAAAATTATTAGATTTTAAATTATGTATATTACATTAGATTAAATATTATTATAATTACTGATTATTATTTAAAAAATATTAATATTGGCTATATCAGGATGATATGGCATACATCTATATAATAATCACAGAAATTAAATCATACACGATTGATAAAAATAGACAATGACAGAAGATTTACAACTTAGTCCATCAGACTGATGTGTGATGACTATTTGAAAAGCAACTGGTCTATACATCAAAAAAAACATATGGCCCTGAACATACCATCTCACCAAAACCTGCTTTAGCATCCTGTTGTGTCAGGACCATTTGAAAAGAGCGTCATGGCCATTTGGTTGGCTGTCTTTGACAAATACTGGTGCAGATCTCTAGTGAGACGCTTTTAATCATCTGGCTTGCACATAAATTCTGATGGTATCTGCACACATCTGCACAGGTGATAGGTCCACTTCACAACCCAACATATATGTTGTGCATATACAACCTTGAAGCCATGTGTCTCTCCAGGGAACGCAGGCATAACACTCGTTACGCTTGGCTGCACCAACTATGATTATTTATTTATATCTTGCTGCATTTATTCCCTGTGCAGCATTCTGGCTATCTGTTCCACTCTCCTCATTAAAGCTTTGGCTTTCTCTTGTCCTTCATCTTCTCATTGTGGCTCTTTGGTAGAAGAAGAGGGCGCTGTGGTTGAGGGAGCTCAGTGTGGAGCCGATTGGTAAACAAGTCAGACCTTTTATCAGAGAGAAGACTCAGAAAAAGGGCCTGCTGGGTGAGTTGGGCCCCAGACTGAGGGCCCTCCCTCTTGGGGAGAGCTTGAGCACAGCAGGGGACAGCCTTTCAATGGGAACTTTGATAAGTACCATAGGGACACTTTTGCGAGGAGGGTCCCACACACTTTCCTCCGGGGAGGTTGCTGTGCCTACGACAGATATCCCACTGTATCAACAGCTCATCTATAAATATGGAGAGACAGCAGGAGGATTCATCAGTGCCTGACTAAACAAAGAACCATGTGTTTTCTTGCAGAATTAGCATCCTAGCATAGCAACACACTCCACATTATATCAAGTGGTTGAATGCAGTCTCGTTGCTATGCTAATCTCATTCGTACAATGAGATGTTTCCTCAGTTTTCCTCCGCTGCTAGTGTTTTCTACGAGGACAACATCCATAATTGAAAAATTAAGACTTTTTAGGCATAGACGTATCGTTGATTATGAATCATGATAAAAAATTCTGGTTGATGAGGAAATTGGAATGGATACATAGTAGAAAGTTCTCTTTTTGAAAATAATCTTCTCATTGATCTTTCTTTCACAAACCAGATAATGTATTTCATCCCTTTGCATCATCCAAGTAAAGTCACTGTTTTTTTCTCCCTCAAGCCTCACAAGTAATTTAATTTTAAATTATTCCCACTTTGAATTGAAATCGATCTATGAATGAACGGCAATTAAAAACCACAGAGACTTTTTTAGTAAGCCTCACTCACATTGTATTATTGATAACTGAGTAAATTTAGACAAATTAGCGAGGTGACTGCGATTTAGACTGCCGCGTTGAAGAGGAAACTGTGTGTTTGTTTTCTCCTTTCAGGCCCCCTGTGTGTGATGTTGGGGGAACAGAATCTGTTATCGCAAACCCTGGAGGAACAGACTTCAGAGTGATCAACATGAGGCCCGGCTCCTCTCTTCCTCTTTGGACTCAGCAAGGTTTGATTCTTTGTCTAGCAAAATCAGTAGCTAATGATGTGCAATTAAAGGAATAGTTCACCCAAAAATGAAAATCATGTCATCATTTACATACCCCTCATGTCGTTCCAAACCAATATGACTTACTTCCTTCTGTGAAGCACAAAAGGTGCAATTTTAAAGAATGTTATAGCCACTCTTTTCCATTTGAAGTGAAAGGGGACTGGGGATTTTAAGTTCCAAAATAACTATAAAGCAGCAAAGAAGTATTATAAAAGTGGTCCATGTCACTGTATTTCAAGTCTGTGTGTGACAACTCCAACGTAGCTCTCAAATCAAATGTGTTGCCATTAGATGCACTGTATTATCTGATGTTCGATGCATGAGAACCAATGGTGTCTGGCATCAATGTCCTATTTTTGCAGTTTATTTTAAGTTATTACCATTTACCATTGAACAATAACTTCAAGTTGGTAATATTCAATTGAATAACTTCAATGTTGGTCTGTTACCCACACAAAGATCTGGTTTCAGAAGATTTGGGATATAGTACACAAGTCATATGGACTACTTTTATGAAGATGTTTTATTTTGTAGCTTGACAGCCCCAGACCCAGCATTTTTCATTTGAACAATCGTGATTTTTTACATTTGCAAGACTTATCTTTTACTCAATGTCTGTTTTCAGTGGCTATGTGAAAACACATTGGTATTGCGCTTAACAACTTCGTGAGGTAAGTACGTTTTCTTTATCAGTGTTTTATGCAGCACTTTTCTGTTGAATCTTCAGCATCATGCCAAAAGAAATCATATTTTACCAGAGTTGTGATTGTGAGCAATCTATTAAATGTGACTGAATAAAATGATGACAAGAAATGTCTTTCTGTTGAGTTCTTCTTCAGGGCTGCATACAAATGAAACATACAAATTATTTCTGTGCTGGTTCTTTTAATTAATAGTTCTAAAAGATGAGTTATCGATTTTAATATGTCTGAAACCATGCCCTGTATTTACTGCATTAGAAGAAAAGCATTCATATGTAAGAATAAACTAATGAATCCGAATCCAATCAAAATAATCGGAACATCTGTATAGCCAGCCCTACAATACATTATTTTGTGTGTGTGTACATATATACGTTTGTGTTCCACAGACAAGAGAACGACAAACAGGTTTGAAGGATCAAGATGGCTGGATTTTGTTTTCGGGTGCACTATCGCTTTAAGAACCCAGAAAATAGATTTGGTGCAGGTCATTTCTTATGGTAAGTGAAGAGTGTCCAAGGTTAAAATATGCTGCTTTAAATTTCCAAGAGCTTGTTCTAGGCTCGTCTCTTTGAACGCTGCGTGACACTGTGAGGTCCAGGCCCATTGTGGAGAGTTTAGCTTAATTGTATTTTAATCCAGGTTCTCCACAACAGGTCATAGTTTCTCTCACTTCACTTCTCCTTGCATAGTCAAACCATTAACCCTCATTAAAATTAAGAGCTGAGCAGGTGGAAAGGCTAACTGTTTTGTTCCAGAGCTCTTAAAAACAGGCTGCTGATCTCTTAAAAACACACAAAAAAGGGTACTATCCAACAGTAAGACAACCAGTCAATCAGTGTTATATGTCACCCTTGTGCAACTTTTATAAACTCTACATAATCTGCCCAGCTATATCACATCTAATGTCATGTGGCCAGATCTTCAGATTGACAGCATTAGGTCAGGACCATAGCAGCTTTTATTGGCCAAGGACAGCAACCAATCACACTTTGTTCAGTGTCGTGTTTAGGGGTGCGAAAATGTTGATGTCCGTGTAATAACAAACCAGCAATAAATAATTCATTCAAGAATGTTGTCCTCAGTCGTCATGAGTATGTGCCCTGAACTTCACATACTTTTGAAAATCCAGTGTTTAGATGATCTTGATAAGCACTCATTATCAAAAGCCCTATTCAGGCAGTAATTGTTGGTGATGTAAGCTTTTTCAACATTTACAGGGGTTAAGGTCCTTGCACACTGAGTCTGAAATTTTCATATGCGTTTTTCGTATTCGTCAAACCTTGCACACAGTCAGATGCGTCAAAACACCTCTCAAAATGCTTGCTACGGATGCAAAAAATGCAGAAAATCTAACTCGATCCGAATTATTATAATTTTTTTTATGATAGGCAAAAGTTTCGGAGGCAGTGTATAAACGTGATTGACACAACGTGAGGTCATATTAATTTTTTTACGTGCGAAAATTTCAGATTAAAATTATGGACTCAGCGTGCAAGGACCTTAAGTCTGTGATTTTAATTGCTGTCCGAATCCAGAATGTGAATGTTTTTTGCCCAGCACCCGCATAAGAATCCCCAGCTGAATTGCCTACTGTTTTTGTCAAACACCAAGTTTGTGAGGTAATATAATTGCCGTCCAAATCCTGAGTTCTCTGAGTTTACAAGGGATCCATTCAAAATTTACTGTTTAAATCTGAGCACTGTACAGTAACTGCTGTACGCTTCACTTTAATTTGCATGCATTTTAAAGATGTACACTTTTATTACTGAAACGCTGGAAAGTATTTACAATAACATTTCATCACTGCTCCACCACAGCGAGTGGGAGCTGTTAAGAATAAAAAGAAGATAGATAAGAAAAGCATGTGAACATCTGAAATAGCCAGTACTATAGTAGCAACAGGTACACAATACAGTTTAAAAATACAGTATGTATTGTATACAATTCTTTACATTAAAAATAGAACCAAGCAGCTTTGTTTTCCTTATGTAAATAAGAAATTGCATTAATACATATGAATATATTAATATTAATGAATTAATAAATTAAATATGAATTTAAATTATTCCAAGCATGACATTTTATTTACAGCAGACAATCATGCTACTGACCACGTGAGCAGCACGGTTCCAAGTTCGAAGGATCACAGAACTTGCTCCTCCACTGTGAATAAATCACCATCTTGAATGCATGAGTTTTATCACTGAGGTGGCATGTAAATTTATTTTTACAGACATCCACATGAAAAACAATCACCATCCGAAAAGGACTATGGTTGCACACACAACGGCTTTCTTCTTCCATGAGGGGGTTTGGCATCACAATGGCTTTGTTTCAAGGCAGGTAATGAAGCATTAATGAAAGCAGCACAAACATCTCTTGGAATTCCTGAAGAACCAATCAGACGACGATGCTGAAACTCCCGAAGCATTTCCCATTTTGTTTCCCATTGTCCACAGCTCAATGCCATTTCATTTGTCAGTTTCACTGGGTAAGTGCCTGTGATATATCATCTCCCACTGCCTTCCTGATAACGAGAATGGAAACTAAGCACTTTCGCTGCGCCCCTTCCCAGAAGCCTTGGCATGGAAGGGGGAAATGAAGCGAATGCAAACAGTACAATGCACTCACTGGAGGAGGAGCCATCTTCATAGATGTCTGAGTAACTTCAGCGATAAATATAAAGCACGCGGCTAGATACAGTTAAGTATTGATCAGATTTACCAGAAAACCTATTTCGAAGCTCAAGAAATCATGGTTAGCTTGACAACTTCATCGAGTGGTCTGTGCCAACCGGTCTACCATTTAATACTACGCTTTGTTAAATGAGTTTGGTTCTAGCCTGATACATCTCAAAGTACCACTTACAACATCTCAGCCTCTACTCAAAAGGTCTTTTCTTTCATTCGTTATTTTCATCAAGCTTCATTTGCTTCATAAAATCCAATTATGATTACAGGAACGATGATCGCATAGAATAAATCAACAAGCAATAGTCAGTGACTGCTATTTTTCTCTGACACTATTAGGTCTCTGCATGAAGCCGGTCTCCAGGGAGCCTGCTCTGTTTTTCTGTGTTGCGAGAAAATGTCTAAAGAGCATGTCTTCATTCTTTTTAGTGGGACTGACAAGTCCAGACTGGATTTATTGATTTTCTCACCTCTATTTCTTATTTCAATCTAAATGGAGAACATTCTGTAGGTGCAGAGTATTTTTGAAGACCTTTACGTCACCCCTTATCTGCCATTTTACACCCAAACTGCTCTCTCAGGACATTAAAATGTCTGAAAGCAGGCACAGCAAAAGGTAAATACTCCAGGTTTTAAACGGAGCACATAAATCTAACTTTTTATGTGATGAGAACTTTTCTTTCTGGAATCATCAATTTGGTTTTGTAAGCAACAGAAACAAAACATTGTAAAGGTGAAGCCTGCCACCTTCAGTTAGCCGCACGATGTTGATGAGAGCTCATGCTGACACATGCACCTCCAGGAAACATGCAGTTGCGACCAATTTTCTGAAAGATCTATATTTATAGCCCTCTGAAGAGCTGCAACATGCTACAAAGGAGACTTAAAAGTGCTTAATTGTGCACATTATGCCTCTAAAATTAATCCCAGTGAGGGCACCCTTGTGCGCTGCACTCCAACAAACTTATGTTTTCCTCTTTACTGTTTCGTCCAATGTTCTGCTTGCACTAATTAGGGCCTAGGTGACATATGGTAAACATTTGCCGCAGATTTGTTCCCGCTTGCTTTCTATGCATTTAGTTGAGTTTAATGCACCTTGTGCCTGAATGAGAAAGCTCGAATGTACTCTTAGTGCAGGGAGAGGCCTTTCATTAGTGCTATTAGAAAGTGGCAGGAATTTAAATTGGTTGCGATAAATTAACAGCCCCACTGGGAGCTCAGGCCTGAGCCAGCTAATATGCAATTATATTAGGCAGCTTTGCATCTCCATCTCTGCTTATCTGGAAGAATGCATGCTGGGAAAGGGGCCCTCCCACCCAGCTCAGGGATGGTAGACCTGCTGGATTAAATGTTCAAATGGTTAATTGGGAACAGCTTGTATCTACAGCACTTACTATGAGACATCAACATTGTCTGCTTTAAAAGCACACGGATAATATCCCGAACAGACGAGTGTTCACTTCATTTTATGACTTCAGAAACAAAGCAACTTCATTTATATCAAGACCTAGTGGACGCTGTTTGTAACAATGTAGCATGTTAAAAAGAATACATCAGCGAGTGCAGCTGAATCATGCTGCTTTCTCATCTAAGACCTGTTGGCTTCGGATATGCAATATTGAAAAACCCTACGGAAAAGATGTAGGCAACCATGTAGAACACAGAGCGAGGACGTTGTTTGGATTCCCAAATGTGTTGAGTTAAGCGTTTGTTCGCAATCTAAGGCACGTTTGCCATTGCACATGCCTTTTACCTTCTCTTGATGCTGCTTAAACGCGCGTCTGTAAGCCATGGGATGCCTATTAGCAAATTTGCCCACTATTGTGTTCCAGAAACTACAGCTGTTCTCTTTAATAGAAACATGTAAAAACAGGCTTTGCTGTTTTGATTGAAATTAAATTGAAATTGACTTGTCATGCTGTGTTGTCTACCAACTACAAATGATCCAAGTAATCAAGGAAGACATGACAAATTCTGAGGAAAACCTTGACAGGATTCAACATGATTCAACAAATTTACGTGCTAACATGTCTGTCATGTGGATGACATCTTCGTAAAAGTCATTTTTCACTCAAAGCAGTAGTGAATTCAATCTCTTTCACTTTAAAGTTCAATATTGCGTACATGCCGATAGACCTGATAAAACAGACCTGCATCTGGAATCATCAAACAGTCTCCAGCATCTCTAGAATGCAACATTACTTCTTATGCTCACCAAAGATGGTTATCACCATCTCCTTAACACAAGATACAGCATATGTTTTCTTCTTCTGGCTGCTATTTGTAGATTTACTACAAAGTGCATTCTCAGTCAGCTGCACACAAATGGTTTCGCCAGGCTCATGTATTCCTGAGATAAGGAAACACAGTATGCTGAAGACAATCAAACAACCTTGTCCTCTGGAAAATGCACAGCATGGTTAGCGACCATGATTAACCTCCTTCTCATGGTGCTTGTGTTCATGGGGATTTAAAGAGATAATTCATTGTTCTGGAGAAATATCAGCTGGATTCAGATATGCAGACTGATTGAACGTTAGGCCGCAGAGTAAAGGAAAGCCTCTTATTGTAGCATCATGCTATAAGCATCCAACTGATAGCCTCTTGTGCCAAATTAAAGTCCCTGTGCTGCTCTGTCTGATAGCCTTCACATTTTTTCTTCAAAATTACTATTAGGCTACTTGTTTTGGGAGTTACAGCAGATATCATGCTTGAACATTTACAATTAAAATCACAGTGTAATGACAGATCTTTATCAGATCAGATCAGTACATCAGAGTGTAAAGGATTTCAAATATTTATTTGAAAATATATATATTTATATATGTTTAATCTGTGTATTGTGACGTGTTCTTTTTTTCCCACAACGCTTCTCCTTTATTTTGACCTTTCTCGAATAGCCTACATACCATCATTTTCCCAGGCTATCTGGTCATTGTGGATTTACACATTTTGCCGACTATAGCGGAATCAGGTAAGATCTTCAACTTAATTACACAAATAATGTTGTATTTATATAACTCGCTCCAGTCTTTATTTTAATCGGTTTCATAATGCACGCATCAAGAAAACAGGCATGGAATCTCTAACGAATATTTTGTTTATTTGTTACTCACGCATTGGTAGGTTATGAAACTAAAATCGGCCAATTTTTTTAAGGTAGAACTTAATTGTAACTTATTCTAACTTAATTACAATAATTAGCCTATAACTTATGACACGCTCATTAAATAGACGTCTTCTTGATTTACATCTGAAGTAGCTAGTGCAAAACAGAATAGCCTACTTAAATTACCATCTGTAAACATGAAAAAAGTAATTGCTTTGTGGGTAAAGCTATGTGATTATACAAATACAAGCATTTTGACCACACTGATGGCGTTAAATCTATTTCTACTTTTAAAATCACCCAAGCTATTACGAGCAAGCGCAGCTCTGAACATCAACAAGATTAGGCCATAGGGAATGTGATTTAATCGCTTCAACAATTCAATAAAGAAGGCGGTAATATTGAGTAACTTACATTTTACATTCCCAGTTGTCTATTTTTGCTTCAACAACAAAAAATGTCCCAAGCAATCAGCTCTTTTCCTTCTCCGGGAGTGAAGAATCAGTGTTTTGAACAAATCGATTAAAGAATTCAGTGAATCACTCACATACTGCTCATAATTTGTTTCTGCCATAAAGATATGGTAAAAGAAGATAAGAGTTTTATGCAATTCAGTGTTGTCAGTGTAAATAAGTGTTGTTGAACAAGTGAATGATTCGATGACCGTCTCATAAAGATTCTGCGTCCCAATCGTGGGTTTGTACGAATTGGTGGAATGAATGATTCATTGGTTCACTAATAATGTGTCGCCACCTACTGGCGAATAGAAGTAGCTTGCAGAAAGTGTCACTCTGTGGTTCCAGTTCCATTTTGTCCAGTTCAATCTTGTATTTCCAAAAACTTAAAGGCATGTTATTCTCCAACCTTTCTTTCATAAATAGTTTGTATAATACTTCGGTTGACAGAAGTTCTTCACATATAGGCCTAATATATGACATATCATACAATGGCATGACAAACAAAGACGTCAAAAGATCAAAATCCAATCAAAAGATGTAGACTACAGTTCCATTCATACAGAGCATAAAAAACTGAACTTGGTCTCAAAATTCAGTTTCTTGTAGCAACCTGTAGTAGTCAGGAACGAGACTGATAACTTTATTCAGCTGCTGTGTAACAACAGTGGAAGTAAGGGTTTCGTGCATTTACATGTGTGCTGTGGAAAGCAGTCAGATCTTTATCTTCATCATCTACTAGATGTCTTATTCTTTCAGACATCTGTTCTACAAACTTGCCTCCTTTCATTTCTTGGACATATTTTACGAAAGATTCATTCATATGGGCTCCCTTCTGACTGGTTCAGAACTCCAGTCTTCAGCAGTCTGACTGAGGTTGACAGGATGTTTTTGGGAGCATATCAGTGGAGTTGGCAGCAGTGAAGGCCCAGAGTTTCATTAGCATGTCTTCTTTAAGTTATGGCATGGCAAAGAGGTGACATGTAGGTACAGACATGAGTCAGCTCCTGTTAAGCTCAAGTAAAGGCGTCCCACTGGCTGTCACTGACAGATAACTGCATACATCATAACATCAAAACAACACAGTGGACAAACACAAAAATACATCTCTGACAGAGCATACGAGAGGAAGATAAAAACAAAACTTGGAGGGAAGCTGAGTTGAATGCATAAGTGCAGAAAAGACACATTTGAAGTCACTATGAAATCAAAATGGACAATTCTTATTTTTTATGCCATATTGCAGGATTTATTATAAATTATTTATATAAACATTACTTTTTTCAATTCATGTGCCCTCATAATCAAAAACATTCACATCCCCTCACCCTCACAATGACATCTCTGGCGAAGTGTACACAACAATCCAATGAATAAAATCAAGTCCCATCCTCTTGTTCGACAGGCCAGATATCTCACAATACAGAAAAAAACTTGGTCGTGATTTCTTGGTCGCCAACTTTAACTCTTTGCATGCAGTGTCATTGCTTATTAAAGTAAGTGTACAAAAAGATGGTTCTTCTGCAAACTGTAGATTAGAAATAGGAGATTAGAAATATCTGACAGCCATGACTTCACTTTCCCCACAGTCACCACATCTGTCTTAAAGACGTAGCTTCATTATTTGTAATTTAGCAAATGCTTTTTAATGATTTTGTGAGTCATTACCCTAGCAGTTCACATAAATAATGACAAAAGATCATTAAAAACAAAGACTGTTTGAGTGGTTCATAATTCTGTGATAAGAAGTCTGTAGGGATGAATGTAACCTAGCATAACTTTGAAGGTATTGTTCATACATGCTGTTAGGTCTTTTTTATGAATTAATTATAGTGATTTCTCTCTATACAAAAGCAAAAATGACATTAACATGTTTACCTTGAAATGATTGTGCTTTAGTTAAACCTTTTTTTATTAAATTAATTAGGTCTTTGTGGAGTCCATTCCAAATGTGAGTCGTCCTCTGGCCTTGATGCTGCTCGTGATGCAATATGATCTCACAATGTAATTCTGATGTTTAATGATCTGGTGTATGAAGGCCTCACAACCACTAGGGTCTTTTTATTAACAGAGGTAACCCTCGTGTTTCTTTTGAGCTTGACTTTATTGTTTTTATGCTTGGGGTTCCAGAGATGTTAAAATAATAGGCTAATAGTAATTTCAAAGTGAAACTCGTATTTTGCCTTCAAACTTTTTGAATATGTCTAACATCATAAAAAGTAATTATTATATTATAGATTATTATATAATTATTATTCTAATATAGATATTATTGATGCTAAATATCTATGTTTTACCACATAGCTGGGATTTACTTATGATAGATTTGACTAGTATCCACTAAAGTGACATTTGTGGATCTGTTTAACGCCAATAAAAACACACTGTGGAAAAAGACCAAACAAACTGAACTAAACAAGTGACAGGAATGTTCTACTGTGTGCATAATAGTCAGAGAATGTTGTTTTGTGAAAGTTAATTGCATTTATTCATGTTTTTTCAGCCTGTAATGTATCACATTTGTCATGGAGGACTCGTGATGAATGTCATAATAAGTTTTCATAATCATATGATTTGGAAAGTCATAAAGAGTCAACCTGAAACTTGAATGTAAACTATATTCTTAAAGTCATTAAAATATAAAAAATACTAATAATATTAATAATAAATAACAGTAAATTAACACTTTTCTATTTGTAATATTTTCAGCAAATGCTTCTGTGATCTTCGCATGATCTTCATCTTCATTCTAATATGCTTATTTGGTTCTCAAGAAACATTTCTTACTATTATCATTGTGGAAAGCACTTGTGCTGCTTAATATTTTTGCTTAAAAGAAACCATGATATATTTTATCAGGATTCTTTTATACAACAATTATTTGAACGATAGTTGTGGGCATACGCACTGGAGGTATTGTGTGCACTGCCATATGTGCATTTAACATGTAATATAAATTTACAAATATTACAGCACCTATCAAAGCTGCATTGCACAGAGAGATGCCAAGAATTATTTCAGGGGGAAAAAATAGTATGGTGTTTGTCAGTTAATCTAACATCCTCTGCCTCCTCTGTGTGGGTGGGTGTTTTGAGTGCGAACGTGTCCATGTCTGTGTATCTGCATATGTCTCTGTGGTATCCCAGAGCTTGTGCAGATAACTGTCTCTGAATGTTGTCCAAGTTTCGAATGAGCCACTCCAACGCAAGCATACACATCAGTGATAATTACACAGAATAGCTCACTGCCTCTTCAAATATGGCAGCCAATGCCATTTGGATATGCTCCAACAAGGGCCATGGAAATTAAGCTGACAGAGAAGCCTTGATGAAGACACATAGTCACTTGCAGGCTAATCACTGTCTTTCTTGAAAAGGTATTTGATTATTAGTTTACAAGGAAATTACAGCGTTTCACATTTTCAGCGCTCTCCTCCTCTGTCATGTGAGAACATGCTCTGATACAAGCGGCAGAATCGCGTTTGTCCACTAGATGGCGATACAGAGCTATAAAAGCTCTCGGGATTGACAGACACACTCTCCTTCCCTGATTTGTGAGTGAGTCCTTGCTAAAAGGTATGAAAAGCCTGGAGAAATTCATTAAAATGTTCAAGTCACGTTTATTTATATAGCACTTTATACAGTGCAGATTGTTTCAAAGCAGCTTCAGCAGTGTACAGGCAAATGGCAGTGTTAATGTTCCAAAAGGCTTGAATTTCTGCTGCAAGCAGCTCAACAGAAGAGACTAGTGACATTATTGGCTGTTGCTCTGCTGGCACTAGATACTCAGAAATATGAGATTTGAAATCAGCCGTCCAGAGTACATGGCTACATCAGAATGATCGTCAGTGAATAAAGTTACTTTTGGAAGCAGATGGTTTAGTCACGGAATCTACCAGCAGGGGCTAACAGGGCCATGTTAACCAGCCAAATCTTGACCCCTTGATTCCTTGAGCTGAGTCATCTGTTAGTCATCAGATAAACAAGAAAAAATTTAAAAAACACTGGTTAAAATACTCTTTGGGGTTGGAGAACTCTATAGTTATAAAAACTGGTTGAAATGGACCACAAATGGTTGAAATGTTACTTTATTTATTATTATTATCATTATTATTATTATTATTTCAAGTTTGGATATTTTGAATGTTTATATTTTATATAGGCTAATGCATATTTAGGTTATAATGTGTAATATAATCACTGGACACAGTAAGAGGAAATTGCATACTAGTCATTTTAAAGTAATTGTCAGTTGGATGTCAGATAATTAATTAGTTCAACAAAAAAAAAAAAAGTGGTGTGTGCAGTGGTGTTCTGAAATCTGAATGCAGGAGGCAAAGTTGTTTTGTTTTGTTTTTTTAATCAAATGTAAATTCATGTCCCAGTCACATTTTCTTAGTTAAATAAACATTACTTACACTATCAGAAAAAGAAAGTTTCAATAATCCGTTTAAATTTCTACTTTAAAATAATTTAAACAATATATTTTATATGTGAACTTATGTTCAGCTATTCTTTTTAACAGTTAACGTTTAACGGTTTTTCAATTTTTCGAATCATCAGTCATCAAAGCTCAGTAAATACTTTATTTACTTTAAATTTCACCAAGCTGATTACTCCCACAGATCATGTTTTCAGGCCATTTCAAGTCTTATTTTGAGGTAGCCTAACAAAGTGGTTATATCCAAGTGTGTGACTTGTTTACTTTTTTTAATTATTATTCCCATTAACGCAGGTTAGTTCCAGTCTTCAGTTTTGGTTGGTCAGCAGCTGTGTTTTATTCATGATAAAGCACAGCTATGACCACTTCACCAAATGGTGCTGGGTATCACTGGGCAACACCCTTAGGAACCACCCTTGGCAACATAAACAATCAATAGCGTCAAAACTGTTCCATGTATCATGTATTTCAGCAAGTATGAGTGAGCCCTGCTGGCGTTGTTTTGCATCATTGATCTTTAATTTTGAGACCACACCCTTCTCGCTTCAAAGAAACTCTTCACCTGTGAGAGAAACGTTGACATGCATGTCAGTGTGAAGCCCACAGTTACGAGGGAATATTAGTGTTCCCTTTCAAGGGAACTTCAAACTGCGTCCTCTAGGGGTCGCTATGGGGAACGCCTCGTCGTGACCCGTGTCTGAAGCATACATTGAAAAAACACCAACAACTCGTTGGCCGGCGACAACCCATGACATCACTACCGGTGCGATTATAGTATAAATAGGTGCCAGGAGAACATGTCATTCTCTTCTTCGTCTTCACTGACCGTTTTGTTTGAAGTGTGCATTTCCGTGGTAAGAGCGATCTATATTCCTATCGTTATGGCGAGCACTAGCAAAGCGTTTAGAGGGTGTGTGCATCCGCGTCGTCGTTATTTGACACCTGATGACACACACGATCTCTGCGTTGTTTGTTTGGGCAAAGAGCACGCACGCGATGTCCTTGAGGGGGCAATCC
>NW_015548280.1:470207-475289 GCF_001515605.1 Sinocyclocheilus anshuiensis
CGTCTGACGTCCCAGGGGCAACTCACCATGAAAATGGTAAAGTTGGTACTTAGTGCTTGCCATGGTTCTGGCCCGCACTCCCCTCAGCATGGCGGCGTGGGTATATCGTTCCCCATAGCGACCCCTAGAGGACGCAGTTCGAAGTTTCCTTGAAAGGGAACGTCTCAGGTTACTTATGTAACCATGGTTCCCTGAGTAGGGAACGAGACACTGCGTCCTCTAGGCTTCCCGCCATGCTTCGAATGCAAGCTTCAGACGAATAAGTGAATGACATGTTCTCCCGGCGCCTATTTATACTATAATCGCACCGATAGTGATGTCATGGGCTGTCGCCGGCCAACATGTTGTTGGTGTTTTTTCAATGTATGCTTCAGACACGGGTCACGACGAGACGTTCCGCATAGCGACCCCTAGAGGACGCAGTGTCTCGTTCCCTACTCAGGGAACCATGGTTACATAAGTAACCTGAGACATTTTTATTCGTTTTCTATTTCAGGTATATGCTTCTGTATGTCCATAGAGTTCCTGAGCTCCAAAGGATGAGGCATGTTGCATCGGAACATTCTCTTGACGTTTACTGTTGTTGTCAGGAACTTTTTTTAGCGGATGGATAGCATTTGACGAACTTTCAAAAAAGTAACATATGAATACATACATTTTTGGTTTTAATATTTTTTATTGTGTGGTAACCGTTTTATAAAAGCAATAAGGTACACGAGGCCATGCTGTATTGTAAATAAGTCATGGCTGAAGGGGTTGCAGGCACTCCGCTTCATGTCGTGCCTAACAAAACCCTTCAGCCATGACTTATTCACAATACAACATGGCCTCTCGTACTTTTATTGCTTACATATTTTTAATTCAGGCTGATTCATGAACATGGAACGTGCATGAACACAAGAGGCGGGATTTATCGCATCAACCAATCACAGCCAATCACAACCAGTCATATCCTCCTCTCATGTGACTTTCCCCCATTCATTCTCAATTACCCACCGCCAAACTCAGAGCATGCTTTAGGGGGTTGTTAAAACTCAGTGGGCTCAGGGGAGGCGAGAGAGACACGGACTCCCGCTGTAACTTTACCTGCTGGTGTTTTTGGACAATTTTCTTTAGAAAAATTAATGATTTATATACTTTTTAATGTTATATTTTGTAATATTTGCACTGTTTTATTTTTGTATTGCAAATTATTTTCTCAACCAATTATTTTGAGGAGGCACTGCCTCTGCTGCCTCCTCAGAGAAAACGGCCTTGGTCTTTTCTCTCTCAAAGAAAAGATAATGGAAAAAAAATACAATTATTTTCTGTGTTAGTGATATGGGGGGAAGAGAGAGATCAAAAATAAGGCGTTACTGGATTTCTCGAAGCAGCGGTATAATCAGATCCTCTGAATGGGATTAGGGTCTCTCTTAATCTGGACTAAAAGCGGGTCGCAAGGTGTGTACTCTGCCAAGTGAGGGAAAGTGGCTTTGATGAAGCAATCAAGAGATGAAAAAGATAAAGGGATTAGATTTTTAACCTTGATAATCTGGCACTTAATCTGGCACAAAAACATAATCTTGTTTTTGTGTTCTGATTTGTTTTGACTTCTGTTGTCCAGAATCCCTTTCTCTCCAGCAGTGGGTCTTATACCATTGTTAGAAACTTAACCCATTCTAACGTCACACCTAGAGAAGAGTTGCCAGATTGAGATGAAGTACTGTACATTTGAACCAAGCAGCCTTAAATCCATCTATTCATCCATCCAACCAGACAGAGTGCTTCTGAAGTCAAGGCATGCTATAGAAAAATACTTTTTAAACTGATTATTGTTTCTTATATATTCTGTCTAGATTTGCTATTGTTTAGCATTTTAATATGATTCTGTGTTTAATGATTTTGATAACACCATCTTTCAGATCGATTTTATATTCAAGGACAGACATTGAGCACAGACATTGTGAAAGTGGTTTTAATTTTATTTCTATGTTTGGCATGCATAATTTATGAGCTTTTGTTTTGCATGGCTGTAACTTCATGGTGAATGGATAAACGGACTGGAGTGTTATATGGCCTAATTCCCCCCACATACAACACAACACACACACAAACTCCTTCTGTCTCATCTCAGTTGCAAGACCCAAATTCAAAATCACGACCAAAATTAGAAATAAATACATATAATTGTTTTGTTTTTTTAAATGTACACATATAAATTATAAAAATTATAACACACAATACACATTATTGTTCCAAAGTTGGAAAGATTTTTTAATTATTTTTGAAAGACGTCTCTTATGCTCACCAAGGCTGCAAACAGTAATACTGTGAAATATTATTAAGATGTAATTTATATCTGTGATGGCAAAATTTCAAGCAGTCATTCAGTGTCATATGATCCTTCAGAAATCATTCTAATATGCTGATTTGGTGCTCAAGGTACATGTCTTATTATCAATGTCTGATTGGAAAGTTCAAAAGCATTTATATAAAATAAAATATATATTTTTACATTATAAGTGACTTTGCTGTCCCTTTTGAGCAAATCAATGTGCCCTTGCTGAATAGAAGTATCAATTAAGAGAGAATGAATCTAATTGTCATAGGCACAAGTGATGACGATGAATAAAGTAACATGGAATCACATGTACTCTCTGAAAATAACACAGGAACTGTGATTCCATTCATACCATTAATAATCTATTGATGAGGTCTCCTTTTGTTCTCATCAAAGCACAGCTGAAATGGTTACGCTCTGTATTTCAAAAAGACAACTAAGCATATGAGCTAATGACAGTCAGCTGCAGTGTAATGTACGAAAAAAATTAGTGATATATATTTAGAGATAATCAATAATATGTGGGAGTGAACTTTATTCATTAATCATGCTTCAATTAAGACTTAGCCTGCAGCGGTATAACAAACCCAAAAGCCTGTTTGGATGACTGCACTCTAAATCTATGCTGCTCAAACAGCATATTTACAGGAATAGTAGCTCTTGTGCCTGTTTGCCCACTCTGTCATGTCAATTGTATGTGTGACTAAAAGACTTAAATAGATGTTTTAGATCATTAGAACTCTGTCAGACGCAATGTTTAGCTAATTTTAATGACCAAAATGAAGTTCCAACTCCCAGAGAAGCCCAAACGCCTAGACCGTCTTACGATAGAAATCCTGGGAAAATGTAATAATGTCCCTGATAATACCACAAAAGAGAATGCAAATCTCTAAGAAGGTGTGGGAAGGGGGGTGGCTTTCAAATCTCACTAAAAACTCAAAATCTCCCTGATATCATTCAATAGATCCCTCTTCTCCCCTCTAATAACAGGCTTAGAAAGCCCTCTCTAATGGATATCTGAGCCAATCCCGTCCATCTTTTATAAGGCAAGGCACTCCATCCAAATTACTCTCCCTCAGAAAACAACCAGCTGCCAGCAAGTGACTCAGGGTTACAGAGGCTTTCAGAGCAGTATTACTGTCTCTTGCTGGATTGCACTGACTCAGTTCTCAGTGTTACGGCAAAAGGGGCCCTTCAGCAGCAGCTTCCTCAAAATGCGGCATTAGTAAGCACTGAGTCCTGAGAACATTTTCAGGAAATACTACCATGTGTGTACTCTCAGTTCGCATTTTCCACCGGGTCATTCGCCTTCTTTTGAACGGCAGAAATCGCCAGTGACTCTGTAAAACAAACACTTTGTTTTCTCTAAACAGGGTGAAGCAGGAACATGTAGAGAAAATATCAGTCTGGTTTGAGTCGCAACTGATATTCAGCAGTCTTTTGATCTTCCTCATAGCAGCAGAAGATCTGAGAATATAAAGACAACTTTGTCATTTGTAACAACAAGGTCGGTTGGCTTAGAGAGAAAGAAAATCAGAAAGAGTGCGGATTTGCATTGGCAAGGGGGTGGGGTGTTGTCCGACAACATGACCCCCTATCACCCATCGCCCAGATGGAAGTTCCTGAACACAGTGTTTTGAGCGACTGGGCCACTAAATTGGTTCTTAAGGCTAAAGATTATATTAAAGCCACTAGTGAAAGCATAAGCAGATAAACAGGGCATACAGGGGATAAAGAAGAAAGAGAAAGAAAAGAATCTGTCTAATCATCTCACCTCTGTTAAATCAGATAACTATTAAAGGAATATTCTTGGTTCAATGCAAGTTAAGCTCAATCAACTGCACTTGTGGCATAATGTTGATGACCATGAAAATCATTTCAACTTGTCCATCCATTTCTTTAAAACAACTGGTTTCCAATGAGGCATTAAAAATGGAAGTGAATGAGGCCAATCTGTAAACATTAAAATACTCAAGGTTTCAGTAGTATAACCACGAGATGTAAACATGACTTGGTGTGAATAAATTGTAAGCTTTTCTGCAAGTTAAAAAAAAATCCAGCTAATTCAAATTGAATCGCAACTATTTGAATCCCGTATAACTTAAAAGATGAATTTGAAATTAGTCAAATGATTTTAATGAGTTAAAGAAATTAAAATAAAAACATATATTGTCATGATTTATTGGTCATATCTTTTTTTAATGATAAATATCTGATTTTCAGCTTGACAAGCATGACAAAATAACACTATAAAAAATCATGAGAACAACTTTACAACTCAAAGAATTTAATCTTTTTTACAGATGAGTAAATGGGCTTTTATAACACTTAATGTTTCTGCTTTTAAGTCCTCCAAAATTTGGCCTCAATAACTCCCATTGTAACATAACCTTGATTTTTTTTAAATACATTTTTGTTCTAAAGAATGTTATGCCGTAAGTACTCTTGATTAAGCTTAAAGGGATAGTTCACCCAAAAATGAAAATTTGATGTTTATCTGGTTACATCCAAGATGTAGGTGACGTTGTTTCTTCAGTAGAACAGAAATGAAGATTTTTAACTCAAACCATTGCAGTCTGTCAGTCTTATAATGTCAGTCAATGGGCTCCACGGCTTTGAGAGTCCAAAAAAACATACACAGACAAAACCAAATTAAACCGTGCTCAGGGCAGTTGGACATTGCGGTGGATCAGAGGTAAAACATTATATAAATACTGTTCAGTTTCTTGCACAGACCGATCGTTTCGTGTCTTAAGACCTCA
>NW_015548280.1:475516-479911 GCF_001515605.1 Sinocyclocheilus anshuiensis
CGAAAAACGATATAAATACTGTTCAGTTTCTTGCACAGACCGATCGTTTAGTGTCTTTACATATCAATGTATCGTCACGAGCCGCAGGGTTTAAATTGTTTTTGTGTGTATGTTTTTTTTTTACTCTCAAAGCCGTGGAGCCATTGACTGCCGTTATAAGACTGACAGACTGCAACGGTTTGAGTTAAAAATCTTTGTTTGTGTTCTACTGAAGAAACAACGTCACCTACATCTTGGATGCCCTGAGGGTAAGCAGATAAACATCAAATTTTCATTTTTGGGTGAACTATCCCTTTAACTTGTATTCTTTTCTTTTTTTTGTATTATTTATATAAGGCTGATTCATTCTTGGAGCCACAGTTAGACTAATTGAACATTCAGAAATACAGAGCACCTTTTAGTCTGACATTTCTGTAAGATTGCTTCAGTGAAAAAAACACTGATCGAAATTAAATCTGCTGATCATAAGGAATTCAAGGTGCAAAAAAAAGCCTAGATATAGCTCAAAGTCCCCAGTGAACTGGAGTTACGTTTCTATTCTAGCTAAGGAATGCATCATTCAGTCTTAGGTCAATTCACTTCCTCCTATTGAAACAGTAGCAACATCACCATTTAAGCCCCTAACCTTGAGCTTCCTGTTGACAGAATGGAAATCCCATGGATCCAACACAGCTGGCCAGTTCAGAATGTTTGTCTCTGCTCACGCTGAGATGATTACAGTACACTCAGGAGACTTGACAAAATGAGTCTCTATATGTGAGAGATGTGTGCTTCAATCCAAATAGCGAAACCAGTGTTATGAGAAAAAAAAAAAAAAAACTTTCACAGTCCTAATTGTTTTTCATCATCGTCACCAATTACCTGCCATGAACACCAAGATGGGTTTTCAGTTGCGACATCCCTGCCCTTTAACAGCACGTTTCAGCATGTGTGCGTAATCAGTTAGCAAAGCACAAACCTGTGCAGCGATTAAAAGTTCAGGGGTGCTGGTCTGAGCCTCTGCAGCTATGTTTCTGAAGGTTCAAACACAGGACATGAGTCGAAGATTAGTTTGGGTCTGGAAGGAAGCCAGGGCTGGCGTTACGGAAATTACTGCAGGGCTGGAGCTGCTTGATTAGGACTGAAGTGATGGGATTAGCAGACCTCTCGGTTTTGGAAAGGTGTAGGAGGGGAGAACAGAGACTTTGAAGCTGGCATTACTAATCACTGTGGGCATGATACTCTGTATACCATACATGGGGTTGTGACATCAGAGATAAAAATGTAACGTGATCCACGTGACTAATTCCGCTAGCATGTCACCGATGTCGCACTCAACAGCCCTCCCTTTGCGAATCTCAAACCCAAACGCAGTCACGGGGGAATGCACGGAAGCTTTCGATCTTTAACCGTAGTTGTTACATTTTGATTCTGATGTTACTAAGTACAATTAATACTTTGTGAAGTTCCATGTTGCTTTTGAAATAATATTTACAAAATCGCATGTATTTTCTGCCTTTCCCACTATGAGGCAATCCCTCTGCTGTGATTACCCACCCTTGAATATGCTTCCCCCGTTTGTTATTGAAAAAGGTATGAAGGGCAAGTAGGCCCATGATGAAACTCCCTGGCAATTTTAATTCTCTCAAGTCCTTAAACCTGAAGGGAATACTTTCTGGGAATTAATGAATTCAACGTGTGAGTGCAAGGAAAGCGACATGAAAGTATCGCCCCGGTCTGTTTTTTTCTTACAACTGCGGCTGCATTCTTATTTTGTAGCTCTCTGCTCCGGGTTGTCTCTTCACACATCTTAACATCAAAAATAATGCGCTAACTGGCTGTTGGAAGCCGCATTGCAAGCGCTGGCTCTGTTAGTCTAGCCGCCTGGTTGAATGAGGTGATAAAATTAGCATTAATATGCTTCCTGAAAAGTGAATTAGCAGCTGGCTTTGATATTTCTCAGTGTTTATTTCTTTGTGATTGAATTAGGCAAAAGGTTTGGAATCTGTGAAACCAATATCACAACAGTGTGAATGGAACTTTTTTCCCAAATCTAAAGAAAACAAAAGCCATTTTTAAACTTCAGACGGCATCAAAAGCAGAAACATCCTTAGCTTGAATGTGTCTTGATGCTATTGTATTCTTCATGCTGCATAATTTAGCTGAAGCCTTGCAAACAGCAGGAAGCATTCGATGCATATTCCTCAGGCACTTCTCATTAGCTTTTCAAGGGGTTCTTTGTGTTTCATTATTAAAACAAATTTTCACTGGTATGACCGTAGCACAACTATTCTGAGACGTGTTACCAAAGCTAAAAAATTCAACCCAGTCTCATAAAAATACGTACCTCTGTGTACATTTCTGCAACACCGTTTTTACGTACCTTACTGCACGTTTCGCCGCAGTTTCAAAGAGAAATGTCCACTGAGTGGCGCTAAAACACGGGTTCAATACGTCCACCCTGGCACGTTTTTATTACATTGATATAGGTACGTATTGCTGTGTTTTTATTGCGTTTCTTCAGGTACGTATCCTCTAGTGTTCATTTTTTTTGGAAACTGCAGTGATATGTACTTACTGGTACGTATTTCGCGTCTTGCATAAATGTGCCCCCAGGTACGTATTTGCCATGAGACCAGGTAGAAAAAATTACAGACTTTTACGCTTTCATTGCTTCATCCCCAATGTGGCAACAAATCATTTGTGCTCAATATGAAAGTCTGGTTTCTTTAACCCTTTGATGCACAACATGGGTCTAAAGTGACCCGACTGAGTTTATTTTTTTCTATATCTTTGCAAGAAATTAATGTAATAATTCAGTATTCCAGGAATTCCTCAATTAACTTGTTTTTGATAATCACAAATCTTTATTTTCATTTTTCCTTTCTTACTTTTTGAATACAAATCGTTTTTGTATCACTACCCTTCTAATGCACAACATGGGTCTAAAATGACCCGTATTCATTCCCTATGTTATTTCAATCATGGATGAGTGTTTCTTTTCTCAATCTCTGAAAGAAATGTTTCTTATTTATTTTTCCAGATATTCTTTAAATATCTTGTTTTTGACTTCCACAAATCATTATGTTTATTTTTCCTTTCTTACTTTATAAACAAACACAGTTTTTGTATTTCTACATCAATTTTACACACATGGGTCTATAATGACCCGTATTCATTCCCTTTATTTATATATACTTTATATATTTTGTTTTTGATTTGCACAAATCATGATTCCCCAAAACAAAACACAATTCCCCTTTTTTCCTTTATAAACAAACAGTTTTTGTATTTATACAGCACATTTACGCACATGGATCAAAAATTACCCATATAGAAACCTTTGATATTTGCTATTTTTTGCAAGTAGGAACATAGTTACTGCAGCAAACATATTTTTTTGCCACAACTCAACAAGCTGCTTTTGTCTATTTGATGCAAGTCTTATTTTATAATTGTTTTATCACAGAAAATGTTTAATATATATTTTGAAAGATAACTGGACATAATATTTGAATGTTATGCTAAGGTTACCTTGACTTTGAAATCTATTACTAGTGAGAAAGAGAGACATGTCCAATATTATTATCTAGCTTGTTGTTGACATATTGCAAGCTAATTTTAGCTAGGTCAACAAAATAATAATTGAAATAGAAGGTTATATACAGATATATATCGTCACTGTCAGATGGAAACCTTCTATCTACATATTTCATAATTTTTATTTTTTGTCATGAATCAATACTCTTGGTCACCTTTTATGTCTGTCAGTGTTCCTGAAAAGTAACAGTTCTACAAGGTTTCTGTCTGACAGTGACGAAATATAATAAGTACATACATGATCAACTCTTTGATGTGCATTTAAAAATAGCCTTGTCCTTTTATTTTTTTAACTGGAGTGTTAGTGGCTGGTGCTAGTCATTCAAGATTAATGGCTGAAATGTTTGAGATGCTGCATGAAGAACAGGATGAGTAAGATGAGGCCATTTTTAGCCTTGATTCAGAATCTGAAATATCTGATGCTGATGACTAGGGTTGGGAATCGAAAATCGATTCCGATTCCAGAATCGGATACTTAAGGTCAGGAATCGGATATTTGTCAAATTTAATGACCCGTATTCATTCCCTATGTTATTTCAATCATGCTGAGTGTTTGAAATGTATTTTATCATTTATTATTCCAGGTATTAATTATACATATACATACTGTATATATATATATATATATATATATATATATACCAGGAATCGGATATTTGTCAAATTAAAATTTCGATTCCGCCTATGGATTCCTATGTGCTTTTTTTTCTTCATCTGTTTGGACCGGACCTAGCGATCTGCCAGGACCTTGCTCGCTAATCTAAGCGCTCCAAAGTTTGGCTACATTTGCGATCAGAAGCCAAAAAAGCTAAGTAC
>NW_015548280.1:480002-482752 GCF_001515605.1 Sinocyclocheilus anshuiensis
GGGGCTGTTAAAATGTATTTGTCTTTGAATCATACAAGAGATTCGTTTAAGAACGCGGATTCATCCAGTAATGAAACAAGTACATCTTGAGTGAGTCATTTAATCATTAATTCATACATTACATGTGATTTAGTTTAGTTGTCTAATGTTTTTTCTTCAGAATCATGAGAGAACCACAACTTCCATTGGGGGAAAAAAAAGAAGAAAAAAAAACTAAATGTATCCAGAATCATGCAGTTCTATTTTGCACACAAACATCTCTTAAAGAGTCCAGTTTTTATGTAGCCTGTTGATTTTTGTTCATGGTATTCTTGCTTCTTGCACAGCAGACAGTTTCAGCCCAGATCCGGCCCACATCTGGCCCTCATGGATTTCACATGAGCCAGATGTGGGCCAGATCTGGGCCAACTCTATGTTGCTGTCTGGGTACTGATGACTTAGACTATGTGCCAGAGGGTCAATCTGGAGTTGTGGGTGTAAATTCAGCTATCCTAAAAAAGACTCATTTGATGACAGTAAAGACCTGTCTGATGAGGAAATTCAGACCCAGTCCAATAGATTGAGTAAAAAGTGGTCTTTAGTGAGCATCCCCCTACTCAGGACAGAACAAGAAGCCACAATATCCTGAGGAGCTGCCCAGGACCTGGTTCACCAGCTGCTGATTTTTCTGATCCTGCACCTCTTCCTCTTCAATTGGCCCTCCTGTTTGATGTCCACCTGTGGCATGGGGCGTGCCCTCCAACTGCCTCTATATGTGCCCATGGTTTTGGACCCTCAATGCCTACACCAGGGGCAGCCAACATCATTCCTGGAGAGCCACAGTCCTGCAGATTTCATCTCCAACCCTAATCAAACACCCCTGAACAAGCTAATCAAGGTCTAAGGGTTACTAGAAAGCTACAGGAGGGTGAGTTTTTAATCAAGGTTGGAGCAAAACTCTGCAGGACTGTGGCTCTCCAGGACAGACGTTGGCCACCCCTGGCCAACATCAACTTTACTGAGCAACACCCTGATTACATGGCTGGTGTGACCAATGCATGACAGCTATTCATCAAGAAGCTGGTCAAAGAGCTGATGTTGTCGTGCAACATATGAAGAGGTGCTTGGAGGCCCAACCTTTAAAACCATATTTCAGAAGCAATGGGAAAATGTGGGATAAAAAAACAAAATGCAGCCACCACCTGGCCAAGGGAGGACAAATCAGCACCTGGTGTTCCCAGAGCAACAGGCCGTGTGCAAGGAGCACAAATATGGAGTTGTCATTTGTGAGGCTTGTAAGCACTAAAATTACAATTTGAGATGTTGCTGTATCTGTGTGATTTAATTTTGTCAGTTTTATATTCTTTTATTCGGTCACATACACTACAGTTCACTACAGTTGCACTACAGATACAGTACTGTTCAATTTCAGTGTTATCGGTTATCAGTGATATGTGTATGTTATGTGTGACAAAGTGTTAAATGTGTTAACTGCTAAAATGATTATTTTAACAAAATGTTGTCTTTATTCTTTTGTTTTATCACGCTTGCATAGATGGGTCCTTTTTGACCCATATGTGTAAACTTGACATAATAACACAAGACCTAAGAACAATTTAAATAATAACTGATGTTCATTGAAAACAATATATTTAGAATATAAATTTCATAGATCAGGGAATATAGACCCATGTTGTGCATTAGAAGGGGTTTGCATAGCTTGTGCATCAAAGGGTTAAAGGGGCCATTTTCAGTAAGACTAAAGTGGAAGGAGGTCGATTCAAACACGTTATTCCATCCAGACTATGCCCCAGGGTGGATTTAGGATCACGTTAAGTGAACATTAATGTCTCGTTAAGATCAGTCCAAACGCCTCAAACATGCCATACATCAGCTTTCTCCAAGGGCCTCCATGCGCTTGGCTGCTCACCCAGGGCAAATGAGAGAAGACAAGAACCCTGCTATTTTTAAAGCACACACTTCACAAGGCATCCACTGCCTCATGCGGTCTGGTGGGTGATGGTGCAGATAATGTCTGCTGGACAGTGGCAGGGTTAAACACCACGGTCGTGCCTGTAGGAGGCATAAGGAAAGGTCTCAGATGACGATGAGAAATATAAAGTACATCGATACTAACTTCTGGAATGAGGAATCCATAGAAGTAGTTTTTGAGTAAGTTTGCCCATTTAAGTCAAAATGATATTTCTGCCCAAAGATACAAGAGATTTGCCATTGCCTCAGGAAGTAATTTAATGGCAATGGCAATGGCAATGTTATTTGTATAGCACCATTCATTACAATCCAGGTTGTCCATGTGTGCTTTACCACCAAATAAATAAAAGCACAAAACACATTACTAATGAAATTAAAAACATAAGAATGTGTCAACATACATTGTATGCCTTAGCAAACACATATTTTTTTTTAAATATTTAAATATTTCTTCTAAGAAATAAAATATTAAAAAAGAGTGAATATATAAGCACTAATAAATAATTATAAATAAAAACTAATAGTAAAATATAATAATAATAATAACAGACATTTTAAATCAGTGAAAATATTATTAAATTCTTATATAATTAAATTAAATAATATTATTATAAAAATACTATTTTATATAATTATTTAGAAACATCTGAAGAATTTACTTTAATAATTATATTTTTGTAAGGTATATTATAGAAGGTACAGTATGTTTTAAAATGTTCATTGAAGTCACAACACACTCACTGTGTGTGTGTGTGTGTGTGTGTGTGTGTGTGTGTGTG
>NW_015548280.1:482762-488591 GCF_001515605.1 Sinocyclocheilus anshuiensis
TTATTTTTCCACATCAGCTTTTCCTGTGTAGGGTTTAAGGGGGTGCTGGTGCATCCTGGCATCCATCACTGGGCTAATTATTACCAGTATTATTATTTTCAATGGATAATGAAACTCATGAAATGATTGCTCCATTTACAGTAACTTGAGGTTTTATTTCTTGTTGAGAAATACACCTGACATATGAGCCATATGTACTGTACAGTAGCACTCTATGTCTACAGTGACAAAAATACTATAAAAAAAGTTTCAAGTTTGAAAGAAAGGTATATGGAGAGAGTTGACCTTGATCCACTAAGCATAAAATTCTTGCCTCAGTCTCCAAACATTTATCTAACCTTTTATACTGTATAATTATATACGTCTTACATTCCTAAGTATCATCTGAATTGTACAGGTAGAAAGAGGTGTGTAAAATGTTCTTAAATCAAGTTAGCTGAAGGACACCAGTCGGTTTCCACTTCATGCAATTTTGAAACAGTTATGTTTCAAGACCACAATATGAAACACATTAACATTTCTTCCCCTTATCGCAATCAGATTATTATTTTTTTTCATGTGTTAGTTTGTTGCATTTAAAAAATAAGGTCAAGTAATACTCTTCAAGGAGAGGAAGCAGATTTAAAGTCAACCAAATTTGAACAAAAGTTCTGCAGGGCGTTCTGAGCGAGGGCTAAAATAGGATCAAAGGTCAGACCAATTTTTATTACATTTTTTTTTACCAGAGGCCTGTCGTGGGAGTCTGTCAGCCACATCTTTCAAAGTGAAGGCCAGTAGACATATTCAAAGAAATAAGAATATCCTCACAAAAGCCAAGGAGCAGACAAACAAACAAAAGAAAATGTCAAGCAGGGCTGCACTTCAGCAATTGCCTCTCTGTCTAAGCACCCAGGGGTATTTATCTTAGGTCCCCTGTCAAAACGGCTCGGACATTCCGTGCAACTAATCCTACTAAACTGACTTTCTCCACTTAGATCAATGGGGCACAGCACTAAGCACTTCTGACAGATACATAGATCCGCCGCAAGTCCCAGTCCCTAAACTCAACCCTCCACTGAACGCACGACTAGACCCCTCCACCCGCCCCTTTCTCACTTACTAGTTTAGACAAGATCACAGAGGCAGATATGTCAGTCACAGCCTCTGTAAAATTTAATACCACTCTGAAGAAAATCTCTCGGGATTGCTTTAACTCCATTAACCTGTTTATCGTGCTCTTTATTCTGTAGCTTTGAATAATAAATCACTTTTGCTTTCCTCTCCTCTTTAAGGGAGCGAGCTGGAACTTAATGATCTCCCACCTCCGTCCCCCTCTGTCTCTCTCTCCCAGTCGCAATCGCTCCCCGTCTCTTTCGCTCTCTCTCTGTGTCTCTCTCTCATTCAGCGGTGTAATGCTCCGCTTGCCTCTCCTACTGGTGGTCAGGGGGCTGCGAATCTTATCTAATTTTCCAGAGAGGGGTTTGGAACTGGACTGAAGAGGCAGGGACAATAACAGGAAGTGGCCAGAGGAACTGCTGGACTGGGCTGATCACTTTTGCCACTGGAGTGGCCTGATTGTCCAGTGAGCAGCTCTGTGGGAGCTCAGACAGGTTCACATGCAGCTTGAAACAGACAGCACTGACCTGAGACTGAGGAGGATATAATACGACTCATTTACTGAAGGGATTTTCGAATCGAGGAAGACCGTTGAAGTGACCAAAACTCTGGTAGGTGATTTTTTTTTTATGTTTGTCATATATATGTATGTATACATATATATATATATATATATATATATATATATATATATTTGTCTTTTTAGTATATTTGTGTTTTTTTAAGTTGAGTCTATGAAGTTCAGTTGAAATATTTACATATTTTGTACATCTGTATAATATGTACTGTATCTGTGTGTGTTATATTTGGTTTTATTCAATTTTAATGTGTATTGTAATATTTCTCACCAAAAAACTCGAAAGTCTGATTTGAATGATGCTTCCTGGACTAATAGGAAGGAAATTCCCAAGGAACACTGATTACCCATGGGAAGACGTTGAACTTATCTGGATGCAACATTTTACTTAGGAACAAAGAAACTATTATAAATCCGTGCACCATCTGTCCTGCTTTTTTCTTGAAACAGCACAGCAGTTACAGGTTATTCTTAATGTCTAATCCCATATGCCACTGTAGGAATAATATTTTAGGAGATGCAGAAATCAGTGCTATCTCATCACACAAAGAATGAAAGTTGGTGCTGTTAATTATTAAAGGTCATGTAAAACATCACAGTTCAGGCTATAAATAATATAAAACATGCTAGCCGTGAGCTTGACATTATGCGACACATACACTTAAAATCTAAATGAAGAGAGGTGTACCAGATGAGTCAGAGGTGAGGACAGGTGCAGTACACACATTTCAGACAGTGACACCTTTAACAGGTTGCTGGAACTTGTGACACTGAAGATGTGTGATAGAAAGGAGGGGAGAGTTGATGTACGTCAGGCTGAATTTCCTAGAGGAGCGAGTAGGCAGACTGCAGATTGCTGGAAGCTGCTCCGTGATTAAACCTATTTTAATCTGAAGCCCACACATAGACATACACACATACACGCAAAGCCTTTCAAATGACTGGTTTAAACAACAATTGCTGTGGAAATGGTGTGCTTTTCAATAATGTAAAATGTTGAAAACAATTTGTATTGAACACGCTTCAGTGTCAATGTGCTGAGATTCCAATGAGTACAAAGCTGATAGCACTGCACTGAATTAAAAAACATGTTTTATGCTGAGAGTGGTGGGTGGGAAATTGAAGTGAAATATGTGATGGTTTACATTAGACTTGTTCGAATGGAAATTATCCGCTCTCATTTTATCTATAAAAATATAATAGAAAGGACAAAAGAGAGAGGAAAGGGGACTTTAGAATTAAAATTACTTATATTTAATTTTCCAATATAACATGACCAGTGTTGCTGACTGAATTATCATGAAGTAAATATTTAGTAACCAGCAATTCAAATATGATATGGGTAGTTTGCATCAAAAACAAAAAGAGGCCAAGCGGATCAAGAATTGGAATTTAGTGAAGCAAACACAGACAGGTGAGGTGGTGCTGTTACATCAAAAATCAGCACTCATGGAACACTGCTTGTCCAATTAAAGTAGTGTACTGGGACATTTGCCATATACATTTGCAACAAAACATTCAGTTAGTACTTACCCAGCAAAAAAAAGATATATAAATATTATGGGACGTGGGAATGTTACTTTTATTACTTTAAATGTTTTCTGAACAGTCTGAAACAAGCAATAACTTTTAAAATCTGATAGATGAACGACCAGCTAAAACATCAGAAATAATAAAGTTTTTGTGCAAATGTTTTGAGAACATAAAGGCTAAATAACTCTGAATAAAAGTTATGTTAACATTACTGGAAGAAGGTGTTTTTTTTTTTTCATAGATTCAAGAGAACCTTGCCAGAATATTAGACAAATGCATTGTACATTATTTTCCACAAGCATTTTGTAACTTCAGTCCATTTATGGAAAATATTATTTGTCATAAGATTAAAGAATATTTAAAGTCATTATATGACTGTGCCCTCTTGAATGTATTTATTTATTTATTTATTTATTTATTTATATTTAACTCTTTTGTAAGAGAGAATTTGTAGAATTACTCTTTCAAGTCTTACCAAAGAGTGGATGATGAGCAACATTTCCCTTTTGCCCTTACCTGACTGGAGAAAACAAAAAGAAGAATAAAACAGGCATGAATAAACAAGAACATCAGAGTAGAAATGAGCTCAAAGCATAGCTAGCATAGTATCTTATGTGCTGCCCATACATTTCTGAATCCATTGTTTTATAGCTTATGTGAAAGTAATCATTTTGAGTGGAAGACTTTATGAGGCCCTATCGCAAAGATTTAGCAATTTGGGAACACTTAAGAAGCATAATCCACCTCATCTTAATATCATCATCTAAATGAATCTAACATAAGAATGGTCCATCAAGCTAAAGCATGTTATCTGGGATGGGAATTTAGTAGGCTAGGGAATATATTAGTAGGCTTTAACAGTGTCGCACAGTTAGAGTGTGCTGTTTCCCATCGTTCAGAAGAATACAGTTGAAAGTTTGTGCCACAGGAGGAACCCAAATGAGACAGACAATTTAATGAAGGGATTTCAAAGATAGAGATAACAATGGACTTTCTTTCTTTCTTTCTTTCCAACATTAAACATACTGATGTCTGTGAGGCTGAAGAAACCATCTTGAAAGGCATGAATTAATGTATATATTTTTGTTTTTTTGTTCCATTCACATGGTTTACAGATGATGAAACAGACTGCCTGCAGGCAGATGACTGAGCCTGGCTTCTGGGCAGGTGTTCTGGTCATTTTATGTACCCTCAGCGTGGGAGCTGATGTCCACCAAGCTCTGAAAACGCCATCCATGCCGAGCAGAGTGCTTCAAAGACATAAGAGAGCCTGGAAATGGGATAAACTTTATGTGAATGAGGAAATGCCTCCAAAAAACCCACCTGAAAAAATTGGAAAGGTAAACAATGATAAATTTGATGAAAGTATGTATATAGTGCTACTTTGAATATACTGCTTAAAGTAAACTCAGGAATTACTATGTCAATTTAGAAATAATGAACAAAATCTTTGGATTATTGTAATGTTTGTTGTAATGCTTGCTTTTATTTCTCAACTTTTTCCCCCCATTCCTTTCTCTTTTTAGCTAGAGAATACATTTTTCGATGCATCTGCAAGATATATTCTCTCAGGAGAAGGTGCTAATGACATTTTTACTGTAAATGACAATGGGGATATCATTGTCAATGCAAAGTTGGACCGGGAGAAGAAAAGTGTCTACAATCTGTCAGCTTCACTCATCCACATTACAACCAGAAAACAGATTGACAACGATGATACATTTATAATAGTGGTCATGGATATTAATGACAATAGCCCTGTGTTTCCACCTGACATCTCTGGATCCATCAGTGAATCTTTTAAAGCAGGTAACAGGGTGGCCATGATGTCCATGTGTGGACAGCTTTACAAGTAGGACTGAAGAACTATTATATAGTACACCTTGATGGATTTATGAAATGTGGATTTTGTTGCAGTACTGTAAAACAGCCAGCAAAAAATTATTTCATTTTAATCTTATCTGAGTTTAAAATTATCTTTCTAGGATCTATAGTAATGACAGTAAAAGCAACTGATGCTGATGATCCCACCACTCAAAATGGAATGATTGGGTACAAACTTCTGAATGGGACAGATCTCTTCGCCATCAACAATAAAGGTTTGCAATTAGAAACTTTTGGGGTCATAAAAGTTATCTACCTATCTATCTATCTATCTATCTATCTATCTATCTATCCATCCATCCCAATAAATAAGCAAATATTCTTACAATTTAAAGTAACCTACCGCTTGCTCTTGCATAAGCTCTGAAAGGAACTGTCTCAACAGACCTCTAGTGGCCACACCCTGTTAAAGTAGGTATCCTAGGATACCTAAGTGGAGTGGTGCCCAAGGTGAACGGGGCTTAAACCAGCTCAAGAAAGGACACGAAGCAATCGCGCGAAGTCCTCACCATACAGGATTTCAGAAAAGAATGCAAAGAACTAGCGTGCGAACTTACCACAATGTGGATTTTAGAAAGTGCACAAAGCCTTCACGTGCACACTTACCATAACATGGATTTTAGGATACCATTCTAAGGGGCTCTCGTGGCACTCTGAAAGAGCAGCTCATAGATGGAATGGTGCATACCAAACCCAATATGTTTGAGAGTCACCAACTCGATCTAAGACATAAAGCTGGA
>NW_015548280.1:489286-490466 GCF_001515605.1 Sinocyclocheilus anshuiensis
AACCCTTTGGTAGAGGGGAGCACTGCTAATACTACCACGAGAACAGCCCACGGAGCGAACCCGGGCGCTCGATAGGAAGCAGCATGATCATAGTAACCCTCAATGGTGAGGGGAGCAATACTTCCAAGTGTGTCAAAAATAGAGACACATTGGTTGAGTGGAGCCCAAGGTACCGGGGTCTAACCAACTCAGAGAAAGGGAACGAAGCTACACGCATAACCCTTACCATACAGGATTTCAGAAGGTGCGCAAAGTCTAGCGTGCACACTTACCACTTATGTGGATTTTAGCTGCCTGAGTCAGCATCACACAAGAAGGTTCTCACAAATGCCACCTACTCTTCCCGCTCCATGCCTCAGCAAGAGGGGATATCCTGGAGCCCGGACATCGAGGAATCTTTTTGCAGTGTCGTACCAGGGGCCTGATGATCAAGAAGGCTCCCGCAGAAGCCTCCGACCTGGCCGCATGGTCCAGGAAGTATGAAGCCGGTACCAGGGCTATCATACAGGCTGGTCCAGCATAGGAGACTGTAATGCAGGAAATTTCCCACCTAACCTCTGTCAGGTGGAGTGCTGGTGGTCATAGGGGAATTAGGAAGGGGAAGGAAAAGGGCAGATGTGACACCCCCGAAGGAAATTAGTAGATACTCACGTATCACTCTGATCTGGACGAAAGCGCTGACGCCTTGTCAGGATCACATCCCTTAGGTCTTGCCTACCTCCCTTTGACCCGCGATTCCTCCTTCCCCTACCCGTGGGCGGAGGAGGAGCACGAGTCGTGACACTAGCCTTCTGTGCCCGTCTCTGATCCTCAAACCGAGACGGACCAGGACCCCTATGTTGTTCGGGCTCAGACCTGGACCTTCGTGGAATGAAGGATTTAAAGGCTGCTGAGCACATCTTGGCCTCCTTAAACTTCTCCACCACCGTCTCGACGGAAGTGCCGAAAAGCTCAGAAGGGGAAACTGGCGTATCAAGAAGAAAGCCCTTCTCTTTCAACCCGATATCCGTGGACAAAAGCGCTGACGCCTTGTCTGGATTACATCCCTTAGGTCTTACCTACCTCCCTTTGACCCGCGATCCCTCCTTCCCCTACCCGCAGGCGGAGGAGGAGCACGAGTCGCGACACTAGCCTTCTGTGCTCGTCTCTGATCCTCAAACCGAGACGGGCCAGGACCCCT
>NW_015548280.1:490591-490918 GCF_001515605.1 Sinocyclocheilus anshuiensis
CGCAGGGCAGGAGGATTGGGAAGGCTCAGCCTCAGCCTCTTCGCCGTCCTCAGACATCTCCTGCTCTTCCTGGGTTAAACCCAGCAGAGCACTGGCCCCCCGGATCAGGGAGAGTAGATGGCTGCCCCTCTTTCCTCGAAAAAAAGAGACAAACAAGAGCGGAGCTTTTTCATCGAAAAATGCTCACAATGCACGCAAATCGCCCCCTCAAGGACGTCGTGTGCGTGCTCCTCGCCCAAACACAAAACGCAGAGATTGTGTGTGTCATCAGGTGTCAAGTAGCGACGACACGGATGCACACACCCTCTAAACGCTCTGCTAGTGCTC
>NW_015548280.1:491761-502224 GCF_001515605.1 Sinocyclocheilus anshuiensis
CTCCCGGCGCCTATTTATATTATAGTCGCACCGGTAGTGACGTTATGGGCTGTCGCCGGCCAACGTGATGTTGGTGTTTTTTCAATGTATGCTTCAGACACGGGTCACGATGAGGCGTTCCCCATAGCGACCCCTAGAGGACGCAGTTCGAAGTTCCCTTGAAAGGGAACTCAAAAGCAAGAATGTTCAGCAGCATTTATTTGAAATGGGAATATTGTGTAACTTTATGAATGTCTTCGTTTGTTTTGTCTTTAGTTGAAATCAGAACATTGACAAGCAGTCTTGACCGAGAGAAACGGAGTCAGTATCTAATTGCTATACAAGCCAAAGACATGCCAGACGTTAGTAATACTGGGAATTCTGCTACAACTATTGTGACTATCAACATTAATGATGTAAATGACAACATTGCCACCTTCAAAACAGGTAAGTTAACTGTAAAAGCTGTAACTAAATTTTGCAAAGACACACTGCATGCTAGACTAGACTATTTTTCAAATCAGTGTCAACAGAAAGTATTTTTCTCCTTAGGAGAATACCGATTTAATGTAAAAGAAGACAGCAAACCTGGATATGAAATTGGCGAATTAGAAGTGGAGGACAACGACGAGATACAAAACAAAGATCCATCTTTTACTATACAACATAAATTTGATGAAGTGTTTGGCATTAAACTAAGTAATGTGAAAGATGGAATTCTTAGCCTCAAAGTGGTAAGCATTTCACTACTAAACAAGCTTCAAGACAACTTGAATTTTTAAGACCGAGCAATGCTTTTAATGATTTCAATTAAACTTGACATTTTTTTCTCTTAGCTTTAGAATAATTGTTTTGCTAATTTTTTTTCCCTAATCACTCACAGCCTCTCGACTATGAAACGCAGAAGATGCACAAGTTTAGTGTAAACGTGTTAGAGCGCACAGTGTCTAAATCACCAGATAACCAAGGACCCAACCTGCAGACGAAAGCCCAAGTTTTCATCAATGTAATTGATGTTGACGAACCACCTGTTTTCAACCAAACTGAATACAAGTTCAGCATCTACGAGGGCCCGTTCAAGAATCCAATCATTGGAGCTGTTTCAGCAAAGGATCCAGATAAAAAAGGTTACAAAATACGGTATATACGGAGATGTATTTTTATTCATCAAAAATAATTATGCCTTCTGTGTTTTCCTGTACTGTCATAAAGGTTATAGTGTAAACAGATCAAAATGGTTTCATCTAATGTTGACATTTGATCACTCTAGGTACTCTATTGAAGACTCAAACTGTCCTGTAGCTGTGGATCCTGTACAAGGATATCTGTCCTTAAAGAAGCAACTGGACAGAGAGGACAAATCCTCCTACACTTTCCAGGTTACAGCACAGGAGGATGTCACAAATGGTAAGATATAAACAAGCTTTCACAGCTTATCCATTTACACTACCAGTCAAAAGTTTGGACACACCTTCATTTTTTCCACATTTTACAAAAATAAAAACTGTGAGATAAAACAAATGTGTGAACTATGTGAATGTGAATTATTTTTCAGGGAATAAGCAGTGTTTTATATTCATATTAAGCACTATTCATTTATATTTGTAATAAAAAAATTAAGAATTTTAACATAAGCTTTTAAATAAAAATGTATTTACCACCATGAGGATCATTCATTCTGCTAAGTGTGTCTAAACCTTTAGTATATGTGTTTCCAAAATATGTGATTTTGTGATTTCAGTCTTATCTATATTCTGGAGGGATCACAAGCTCACTGAATTAGCTCTGGATAAATTATCTGTTAATCAAAGATTTGGTTCAACAAATCCAACAGAATGTGACTTTTGGGAACTGTTTTGTTTTGCTGTGCTAATTATGTCTATTTGCAAGAGTACTTTGATTTAATTAGAAATTAATATTGTAGCAAAAGTGTGTAGTAAAAATATCTTTACATATTTACCAAATAACCCCAGCCAAGTAACAGCAATATTCACAGACAAATCTTTTTTAGTAGTAGTAGGTTTGACAAAATTAAATATAATAAGCATCATCGTCATTAGTATGATCATCATTATTATCATCATTATTATGATCAAGATCATTAGTAAATTTGTGGGGGTTTTTTATCTCTGAATCCTCAGGTCTAAAGTCCTATGCGCTGGTTAATCTGAAGGTTCTTGACATTAATGACAACGCACCAGAACTAACTAACCGGAGCTACGTGTATGTTTGTGAGAGTGATAAACCTGGAACAGTAAGGAGTCGCTTGAATACATTTCACATGAACACATTTATAATGATTTTCCTTTAGCTATATATTTCCATAATCCTTCATTTATCACCCTCTTGCAGATCATTGGGACTGTTGGTGCCTATGACAAAGATGAAAATTCAGGCAGGTTCCGTTTCACTCTGACAAAAAGGAACTTGAACTTTTCCCTTTATGATAACGGAGGTGAGTTAATTCATGTTGACTACAGTTGGTCAACAGAGTGGTTCTAATCAAATTTAATCAGCCACTCTACCATTAGGATAATGTTTGTAAAGTTAAAGATCTAGTTTCAGCGCAGGTATGCAATTTCATGAATGATATTAAGACTGCTTTATCCTTAGTTCTCGGTCTACACCAAAGCAAACTAACTACTGCTTATTCCTAGAGTAATCAGGCATAAAAGGAATAGGACGAAACCCAACAAAATACTGTAAAATGCATTAGGTACAAGCTTTCTAAAAGCAGCAGCCATGCACAATGAATCTATGATCTGACACTCCATGTTCTAAATGTGCCAGACTGAGGAACATTTTCAGAACACTGTGGTTTCTTTCGTCACAGCTGTATAATGAACTAATATGATGGTTTACTATTTTACTAACTGGTTTACTAACTGGTAGAAACAGGAAAGCAAAGTAGTTTGTTAAGGTGCACTGACTGGAATGAAAAGAAATGCCTTCGGCTTTTTTTTTCTCTCTTTTTAATAAAAATGACATATAAGCTTATTAAAAAGATTTCAGAGGGATCATGTGACACAGAAGACTGAAAATCCAGCTTTGCCATCACAGGAATAACTTACATTTTAATATCTATTAAAATGGAAAACCGTTATTTTAGTTGTAATTCTAATAGCAATTTCACAATGTTACTGTTTTTATTGTATTTTTGATATATAAATGCAGCCTTGGTGAGCACTTTCAAAAACACACAAAAAAAATTCCCAAATATGTTTTAATTCATAAGTGTAATCTATAAAATGATTACATTTATTTTATTTCTAGCCATGTATTCAAGTGACAACAGAATGTTGCTTTTTACAATTGCAACTGACTTTCCTCAAAATGTGCTAGATGAACATTTCAATTTAGGCCACACGAATGTCAAAGTGAAGATTTACTCTTCCTACTATTGTGTGAAATGGGATATTCTTAGGCCTGGTTGCATTGAATTGTCACAAGAACCTCAGCAACATTTCCCTCCAAGCATCAACAGAAAACAAAAGCAGAGTCCAATGACAACAATAGCACTGCTGATGAAAATTGTTAGCTTGCACCTGTGGCATACACAGTGAGTCATTTCCCCTGAATAAGAGCGAAATGAATGACTGCATCTCTTCAATTATTAACATTTGTTGTAGATAACACTGCGCGCATTGAGCTGAAGCAAGGCGGTTTTAGTACAGAGCACTCAGTGGAACATGTGCTGGAAATCGAAATCACTGATGGAGGGACACCAGAACAGAAGAGCATTAACCTCCTCCAGATTAAAGTGTGCACGTGTCAGACAGGTAGACGGGTGGAGTACTGTATGGCCTACACCCGGACCGGAATGAGCGTCAGCGCCCTCTTAGCCATTCTTCTCTGCATCGTCACCATCCTGGGTACATTTACACGCATCTCTTATCTCACTTGTTTTTCTTCTTTCTATTACAAAGATATCCATGCATGGTCAACGACTCAGCCCTCAGTGTTTTCCTTTATTTAAGAAATTTAAAAAAAGCAATATTTAAAAAGCAAACGCCTCATTTAATCAAGCCCAGCAAAACAGATTATGCAGGTTTCATGACCTGACAGGAGCGTGTTATATTAATGATACATGTGAACATTTAAAATTCTTTCTTTGAGGAAAGGCTTTTCTCAGTAATTTCCCAAGTGGAGACTCTGTATATTTTATTCACCATCCTAGGATCCTTTAAGTGGTCTGGTTGTATAAATAACCCAGGTACTGAACACTGTAAAATAAGAGCATGTAAGAGAGTCGCTTAGCTCCATATTTTCATTGTCATTGTTAGTTAGTGTACTATATATAATGAGGAAAAAAGATCCAAAATCTGTCACTGGGGCAGTACCCAGTACATATTTTTGTCTTATTTACCACTTTAGGGCACATATTAGTACCTTAAAGTGTATTATTATTATAAGTACTTATTAGTAAAATTTAAAAAGGTATCACCTTAGTGACAGACTACCTTTTTTTCCTGAAAGTGTGAGATGACATTTTGCTTGCGTCTCTACACCTTTTCCAAAGTAGAGGTTTGTGCTTGCATTTCTAGATGTGAGAAACAAGGCAAGAGTGATGACAATTAAGACAAGCCACTGATCTGCAGTCACACCATCAGACAGGCGAAAAGTGTTAAAGTATTCTGAAGTTCACAGACCCCTGTGATAATAAGAGACTTCCTTTTCAACACCACCTTTCTTTATTTTCCACTTGTTTTATTTCGTTCATTTGTTTATTTCTAGACGAACAAACGGTATTTGAAACTTGTGTTGTCAATCAAAATTCATAATGAGTTTACATTTCAGAAATAAACCAAGAAAGAAAGAAAGAAACAATTTTGATATTGTGTCTATTTCTTTCATCTTCTTAGTCATCGTCATCCTCATTGTGTTGCGGAGGCGCTATCAGAAGGAAATTTTGGTTACCAAGTCTTCTGGCGAGATCCACGAGCAGCTTGTGAGTTATGACGAGGAAGGCGGTGGAGAAATGGACACAAACGGTTATGACGTCTCCATCCTGTCCTCTGCTTGTCACGACAGCAGCTTTCGGCCCGGCATGGGGCCTTCGCTGTATGCCGTGGTGAAGAAACCCTCTGCTTGTAAGGGTGACGTGGCCATGATGATCGAGGTGAAGAAGGATGAGGCCGACCATGACCGTGATGGGATTCCCTACGATACTCTACACATCTACGGCTACGAGGGATCTGAATCCCTGGCCGGTTCCCTCAGCTCTTTGGACTCATCTTCCAGTGGGTCCAATCTGGACTATGACTTTTTGCATGAGTGGGGACCTCGTTTCAGAACCCTGGCTCAGCTCTATGGAGTAGACGGCTCGGACTCTGATAGCTCCGACTGATCCTACTGAAGGCCTGGGTTATCAGGTAGTCATCGTCCTAGGAGGACACATCAGCACGATGGAGACTGCTGTCTTCTCTTCATGGGACTTTTTGTAAGGGTCCCTTTAAGAAAGGGATTAACAAGTGCCAATACTTGTTTCCTTCATGCATTGTTATGACATTATGATGAGCACTACTGTATTTGTAATTTTCATAGAATAAGTGTATGTTAGTAGAAAAATTTGCCTTGGTTTTTTCAGACTGGTTTTGTCCAGGTGGGTTTTTTATAAAACAGCATTGGACACTGGTTGGGCAAACTCTCTGGTTTATCCTTACAGCAAATCTGCTTTCATTTTTTTACACAAAATATCTTTGTGAAGGATTTTTTTTTTCTTCTTGTGTATATTGTATTACTCAACCCAGTCTCATGAGAAAACATAATTATTTTACGTTTTGGCAACTCTGTGGTAAATCCTTATGAATTTGTACCATTAGATTAATACGAAAATGTTACCCACCCCTGAATCTAACCAGTAACATACAACTGAGATTATACAAATAATATGAATTTGCAATGAGACTGTGTTGTTCTTAATATTTTTTACATTGTTTTTCACATCTTGTTTTCCTATAAAAATCCTCAGTTTGCCAGTTTATGATTTTTTTCTAGACTCATAGTCAGTGTACTTGCAGAGCCAGCATTGTTCAGCAGACTCTTCTCATCAGGAAAACTACTGTACTGCCATGGGAGCAACAAAGGAAGTGGTGATAACTGTACTTTGAAAGAATTAAAGGCTACTCCAAGTTTATTTGACAGGAATCATCAGCACATCGATTGTTATGAGTAAAGCCCAAATCTCAAAGGTCCACCATTATAAGGCAATTGCAGACGTCTCAGGAAACATGCAGTGAGTTGTATGCCTGTTGAAATGTGAGAAGTGGTCTGAATAACTGTATTACCAAGTGAATCATAAGTGTGGCTATATATTTAACAGCGCCATTTAACTTGTTAAATATTTTGATGATAGTTAAAACCAAAATATGTAGCAGGCCAGCCAGTGTCTTGACAATATTGTTTGTCTTTCATTCAAGACTAAATAGACAAGAGGATCTCCTTTCGTTGAAAAATTTGTAAACCATCTTTATACCTTAAATATTTACCTTTGTGCACAAACTCTACCCTGTTTCCCCCATTAACCATGGGCACAATATGTGGAAGCCACCTTCTCCCTTTCCTGTAGGGAATTACACGGCAAGCACTCTTCTCCCGTCTCATTTAACATGAGCAGCTCCGTCACTGAAATGTCAACTTCCTGTCTGTGTGAGCACAAGGAAACGCACTTCCTGTTCCCTTATCTTTTAAGTGAAGGAACAGATTGAAACCGTTTTCCTGTTTTCTCGTCTTGGAAGGATAAAGAAAGAAAACTTAGGAGAGCAGGAAAATGTTAAAGAACAATATAAATCAAGCTGTCTTGGTCACAAAGGCATTGTCCTTCAAGACAAACAGTGCTGCTCTTGAATGTTTCTTTTTTTTTCACCATACAGTTTAATTAGTCAGTTTTCATCTTCTTTTTTTTTTTATTATTATTTTAGAGAAATTTCTTATAATTATTATGTGTTATTCTGGTTGTAGAATTAGATGTTCAATCACTAGAGTATGTAATTACTGGGCAAAGACTATTACAGTAAATGAAAATCAGATAGACTGCACATCTCATGATGGAAATGATCCATCATGTTTCTCAAGTAAAACAATATACAGAAAGTTGAAGAAAAACTGGAACCATAACTAAAATGACCTTCAGTTGATAGCTTATGTGATTGTTCATTATTGTTATCATATTTCCTGTAGGTATGTATGCTTTGAATTAGCGATTATTGACATTATGGCCAGTTTAAAGTGTATAGTGTGTTGAATGAACATTTTTCTTAATGAACAAAAGTGTCTGAGATTTGTTGGGAAGGTCCATTAGATGTCAGTGTTGGGCAGTCAGACTAAACATTTCAGTATGTGGTTCTTGTGTGTGTTACAGTCTGGTGTTAAGAAGGACAAAAAATATGTGCCTTTTTTCTATTGTTTCTATTGTTAAAAATATTATTTTTGCTTTCTGTTTTGAAACTGCCAATTTTGTATTTGAATAATAAACTTCCATACAATAGTTTGTGTCCTTAATATAAAATAAATTGTAGAAAAACATAAAGTTTAATGACAAAATATCTTTGACTGAACAGTGTGTGTGTGTGTGTGTGTGTGTGTGTGTGTGTGTGTGTGAAGGCAGAAGAGTGTTAGTGTCTCATTAAACCGATGTTGTATGCGTAGCAGAGGGTACCTTAAGGTGAAGTTCACAATGTCTGTTGTTTATCGCACAGACAAACAGATCACACAGATAACGGCATGTTAGCGGAAATTCCACAGTGATGTCACGACTAACACATCTGTGAGACACCCAGCTGGGACTTCCTGAGGCTGTAGACACAGCCATTCATAGTATATACAACATAATGGCTTTCTTACAATGAACACAGAGATAATGCAACATAATAGAGGAAAAATCATCAAATACATATTCATCTAAATAAATCACACTCGTGATTTATCATCACCATTTTTTTTTTTTTTTTTTTTTTAACTTGTATAACCCAGTACCTATTACTATCTTCAGTAGCCTTAGTTACACTACCGTTCAAGAGTTCTTCTTTGGAAAAAGTATTTTATGTTCGCCAAGTCTGCATTTATTTGTTTAACACGTGTCATTCAATACATTTACATTTTTTACATTTACAAATTTCAATTAAGTTTTCATGAATTCATTGACATTATGTAATGTGTTGGATATTATTAACTAATAATGTGCATATATTACAGCATATTATTCTAGGTTAAGTATCATTTATAAACATTTATATTAAACATATAAAAAACATATACAAACAGAACCGTTTAAATGTTGGTGGCCGGTATGTTTTTTTTATGTTTTGAAAGAAGTATTTTATGCTTACCAAAGCTGCATTTATTTAATTACATATGCAGTAAAAAAAAATTTAAATAACTGTTTTCCATTTTAATATATTTAAAATGTAATTTATTCCTGTGATGGCAAAATTTTTCAGCTTTACTCCAATCTTTAGTGTCACACAATCCTTCAGAACACATTCTGCTGATCTATCTATCTATCTATCTATCTATCTTTGAAATATTTGCAAATTTATAAAAAAAAAAATAAAAAAAAATCACATGTACATAAGTATTCACAGGCTTTGCCATGACACTCAAAATTGAGCTCAGGTGCATCCTATTTCCACTGATCATCCTTGAGATGCTTCTACAGCTTGACTGGAGTCCACCTGTGGTAAATTCAGTTGATTGGACATGATTTGGAAAGGCACACACCTGTCTATATAAGGTCCCACAGTTAACAGTGCATGTCAGAGCACAAGCCAAGCCATGAAATCCAAGGAATTGTCTGTAGACCTCCGAGACAGGATTGTATCGAGGCACAGATCTGGGGAAGGGGACAGAAAAGTTTCTGCATCATTGAAGGTTCACAGAAGCATGTAGTCTCTTTTACTCTTAATGGACGAAGTTTGAAACAACCAGGACTCTTCCTAGAGCTGTCACCCAGCCAAACTGAGCAAATGATGGAGAAGGACTAGTCAAGACTGGTGACCAAGAACCTGATGGTCACTCTAGTTGACCTCCATGATCATATGCAGATGGAAGAAACCGTCTCAGGTTACGTATGTAACCCTAGTTCCTCGAGGGAACGAGACGCTGCGTCGGAAACGCTAGGGGAACGCCTAGGGGAAACCTCGTGTGTAATCAGACCAATAGATGGGCGAGACGTCATGGTGGGTGACGTAATGACCAGGAAGCTATAAAAGCACGTGCGGTGAGACCAGCGTCAGCTCCTAGGAATGAAGCAAGCGCTGGCAGGGACGCCGGAAGTATGGCACCGAGACGCAGCATCTTGTTCCCTCGAGGAACTAGGGTTACATACGTAACCTGAGACGTTCCTCTTCAGGAACTCGAGCTGCGTCGGAAACGCTAGGGGAACGAGAATGCCCACGCCACCAGACTTCTAAGTCTCTGCCTAGTGTGGAAGATTGCACAGCTAGGGCGAGAGGACAGAAGAGCCAGGAGTGGCTCGCAAGTCTAGACCATAAAACCTAACAAAGGTAAGGGGTGTGGACCAACCCGCCGCGTTGCAGATGTCCTGTATCGGAACACCCGCTAAAAAAGCCTTAGAGGCTGCCACACTACGAGTTGAGTGAGCCTTGACCCCTAAAGGCAAAGAGAGATCAGAGGACTCATAACAGCTGGAGATGGCATCCACTATCCACCGACTGAGGGTCTGTTTAGTTGCCGGCAGACCTCTCTTAAGGGGACCGTAACAAACAAGCAACTGATCCGCCCTCCTCCACAGGGCAGTTCTGTGGACGTATGCATCCAGTGCACGCACCGGACACATGCAGTTTAGCCTCTGCTGGTCTGGATCCTCAAAGGGAGGAGGACTGAAGGCCTGGAGTACGACAGGCCGCGTCTAGATAAGACGGGCCACAGAAAGGGCCTGCAGATCCCCAACTCTCTTGAGGGAAGATATCGCCAGAAGAAAGGTAGTTTTTATAGTCAGGAGGCGATCAGATATCTCCTCAATAGGCTCGAAGGGAGGCCTACAGAGAGCCTGTAGCACCACAGCCAGGTCCCACGTGGGGACACGAGATCGGAGATCGTACCTCAGCCTCAGCGCACCGCGGAGGAAACGTGTAACTAGGGGTTGTCTGCCCACTGACTGGTGACTGGCAGGGGCGTGGTAGGCCGCAATAGCCGCCACGTAGACCTTCAGGGTGGAGTGGGTCAACCCTGCGGAGAAACGGGCCTGCAAGAACTCCAGCACTGTACCAACCGGGCAGTTAACTGGGTCGAGCTGGCGGTCTCCGCACCAAGAAGTGAAAAGTTTCCACTTCAAGGCGTACAGTTTCCTCGTGGAGGGAGCTCTGGATTGGAGGATGGTCTCAACAACCTCGGCAGGGGACAACCACACTAGCTGCTCTAGAGACCTCTGTAGAGGTAGCGAGCCTCTTAGTACCGCTACGTTTCCGGGCGGTAACTGAGAGAAGCGCTCGCCGGAGACCGCTGCGCCCTGGAACACCGGCAGG
>NW_015548280.1:503256-503611 GCF_001515605.1 Sinocyclocheilus anshuiensis
ACGAGCAGGGGACATACGTGCCTGCATCGTGGTCGAATCCCACACCACGCCTAGATAAGTGGTCCTCTGTAATGGAGCAAGCACACTCTTCTTGGTGTTTAGTCTTAATCCCAGCTCTCTCATGTGGGCGAGAACGACATCTCGATGTCGAACCACCATCTGTTCTGACTGAGCTAAGATCAACCAATCGTCGATATAGTTTAATATGCGGATGCCCTGGAGTTGCAACGGAGCCAGGGCTGCATCCACACACTTTGTGAAAGTGCGGGGTGAGAGTGCAAGGCCGAAGGGAAGAACCCGATATTGGTACGCTTTGCCCCCAAAAGCAAACCTCAGGAACTTCCTGTGTTGAGGA
>NW_015548280.1:504379-506170 GCF_001515605.1 Sinocyclocheilus anshuiensis
CCATAATAATTCAGAGGCGGGAATAAAGAGCGGGCCGAGAATGGTCTTCCCCACGACTTCGACACCTCGGTGTGGAGGTCGGGGAAAAAAGGCAGGCTCCGGCGCGGAGGTGGTGGCTTAACACGCAGAAACCGCTCATCCAATTTGCTTTTCTGCGGCTCAGCCATCTTCTCGGCGGGCCATTCGATATTCAGTTTGGCCACGGCACGAGTTACCACCTCCAAAAGCTCCTCATACTGGGGCTACTGAGGGGGCGATTCCTCATCGATGCCCACCACATCAACCTCCTTGGAGGAAGGCAGGCGGAGCGCCGAGCTCGCTCCCCGGGGGAAAGTAACCGCAGAACGGGCTTCCGATCCCGGTGAGCGAGCGCTGGATCTGGCGGGTGAGGAAGAAGATAGGGACTCGCCCGTCTCCATTCCCTCCGCCAGTTCCAGCTGCGAACCCCACGAGCGTAATCGCCGCTCCGCTTTTGGTCGAGGACCTCTTAGCCTGAAGGACGGTCCGCAGATCCGGCTTAGGCTTCGAGGCCCCCAACCCAGAGTTGTTGGGTTGTTGAGTCTGTTTTTGCGTCTCCCTATGTGAGGAGCTGGTACGCGGTGGGGACTGCTGCCCAGCAGCCCCCGGAGCTGAAATACGGCGAGGAAGGAACCGCTGAAACGCCGCCGCTTGTTTTCGAGCCTCCTGGTCCCTGTCGACGACTGAATTGACAGCGTCGCCGAACAGGCCAGAAGGCGCAAGCGGGCCGTCGAGAAGGAAGACCCTGTCTTTCTCTTTCATATCAGACAGGGTCAACCACAAATGCCTCTCTGCTGCCACCATAGCTGCCATGGACCGCCCAATGGCGCGGGCGGTCTCTTTGGTGGCACGGAGAGAGAGATCAGCGGTTCTCCTTAACTCTGCGATATTATCAGAGCTAAGCTCCTCGCCCTCATCCAGCTCTTTCAGCAGGTCGGCCTGGTACGCCTGTAACACAGACATTGTGTGCAGACACGCACCGGCCTGACCCGCTGCCGCGTACCCCTTGCCCACCAGCGCTGATGTCGTACGCAGCGGCTTGGAGGGCAGTGCCGGAGCCTTTAATGACGATGCCATGCCCGGGGACAGATAGCTAGCTAGTGTCTGTTCAACCCGGGGCATCGCCTTATAGCCACGCTCAGATAGCCCTGCCACATTTCCATAATAATCTGAGGCAGGGATGAATAGGCGGGCTGAAAACGGCTTGTCCCACGACCTCGACACCTCGGTGTGGAGGTTGGGGAAAAATGGCAGGCTCCGGCATGGAGGTGGCGGCCTCGACCGCAGAAAGTGTTCATCTAGCTTGCTTCTCTGTGGCTCAGCCTGTTTCTCAGTGGGCCAATCAATGTTTAACTTGGCCACGGCGCGAGTAACCACCTCCACTAGCTCCTCATACTGGGGCGATTGAGGGAGAAAAACCTCATCGACACCCTCCACGTCAACCTCCTCGGAGGAAGACAGGCGGAGCGTCGAGCCCTCTCCCCGGGGGCAAGTAACTGCAGAGCGGGCTTCCGATCCCAGAGAGCGAGCGCTGGATCTGGCGGGTGAGGAAGAAGATAGGGACTCGCCCGTCTCCATTCCCTCCGCCAGTTCCAGCTGTGAACCCCACGAGCGTAATCGCCGCACCGCCTCGGCAGAAGCGGGACCAGCACCGCGGGGAATGCTTGCGAAGGCACCCTCAGCAAAGAGTGCTCCGGCACGGCGAGGGGAGATCAGAGGACTCATAAGAGATGGAGATGGCATCCACTATCCACCGACTGAGGGTCTGTTTCG
>NW_015548280.1:506436-506618 GCF_001515605.1 Sinocyclocheilus anshuiensis
TACCCCACTCGAGGGTACAGAAACGCTTTGGCCAGACCGGGCGCAAAGTCAAGATAGGAAGGGGCCACAGCTTAAAGGGGTCATATAATGCGATTTCAATTTTTACTTACTCTTTGGAGTGTTACAAGCTCTTGGAGCATAAAGAAGATCTGTAAAGTTGCAAAGACTAAAGTCTCAAATCC
>NW_015548280.1:507121-507600 GCF_001515605.1 Sinocyclocheilus anshuiensis
AAACACATTTCATTACACCAAATACACAAAATAATGTTCTTTTTAGCAGCATCATATGACCCCTTTAAGAGAAGATATCGCCAGAAGAAAGGTAGTCTTTATCATGAGGCGGCGATCAGAAATCTCCTCGATTGGCTCGAACGGAGGCTTAGAGAGACCTTCTAGCACCACTGCCAGGTCCCACGTGGGGACGCGAGATCGTACGAGAGGCCTCAACGTCACGTGCTTTTATAGCTGCCTGGTCATGACGTCACCCGCCCGTGACGTCTCGCCCAGCTATTGGACTGATTTCACATGTGATTCAGAGCGTGGTCACAGAAGGCGTTCCCAAAGCGTATTCCGACGCAGCTCGAGTTCCTGAAGAGGAACTGACTTTTTAGAGTGAGCATGTTTTAGCATTGTCCCGGGAGCTCAGGGGAAAGACGTACAGATGAAGCCTCGGCCACGTCTGTACCATGGCATCCAGCCCCAAGCCCCAG
>NW_015548280.1:511234-512415 GCF_001515605.1 Sinocyclocheilus anshuiensis
CACAACGTACTGGATAGCTGGCCAATCAGAGCACACCTCGCTTTTCAGACCGATGAGCTTAGTAAAAATCAAGGCATTTCAGAAAGACGGGGCATAGAGGAGAAACAATAATGTACAGTATGTGGAAAATAATGTGTTTTTTTAACTTTAAACCGCATAAACACATTTCATTACACCAAATACACAAAATAATGTTCTTTTTAGCAGCATCATATGACCCCTTTAAGAGAAGATATCGCCAGAAGAAAGGTAGTCTTTATCATGAGGCGGCGATCAGAAATCTCCTCGATTGGCTCGAACGGAGGCTTAGAGAGACCTTCTAGCACCACTGCCAGGTCCCACGTGGGGACGCGAGATCGTACGAGAGGCCTCAACGTCACGTGCTTTTATAGCTGCCTGGTCATGACGTCACCCGCCCGTGACGTCTCGCCCAGCTATTGGACTGATTTCACATGTGATTCAGAGCGTGACTCATCAGAGTAGAAGACAAGCTCAATGCATCAAAATATTGAGATAGCCTTAATGGAAACCCAGTCCAGAGCATTTAGAACCTCAGACTGGGCAGAAGGTTTAACTTCCAACAGGACAATGACCCTAAGCACACAGCAAGAGTGGCTTATAGACAACTCTGTGAATGTCCTTGAGTGGCCCAGCCAGAGCCTGGGCTTGAACCCAATCAAATATTTCTGGAGAAACCTAAAAATGTGCATCTGCACCCATCCAACCTGACAGAGCTTGAGAGGTGAAAAGGCGAGGAGAAGAATGGCAGATAATTGCCAAATGATGATGATGATCAAAGCTTGTCGCATCATACTCAAAAAGATTTGAGGCTGTAATTGGTGCCAAAGGTGCTTCAACAAAGTATTGAGCAATGGCTGTGAATACTTAAGTACATGTGATTTTTTTTTTCTTTTTTTTTTTTAATAAATTTGCAAAGATTAAAAAAAAAAAAAACTTCTTTCATGTTGTCATTATGGGGTATTGTTTGTACAATTCTGAGGAAAATAATGAATTTAATCCATTTTGGACAAAATGTGGAAAAAGGGAAGCGCTGTGAATACTTTCCGGATTCTTTCTTTCTTTCTTTCTTTCTTTCTTTCTTTCTTTCTTTCTATCTATCTATCTATCTATCTATCTATCTATCTATCTATCTATCATCTGAATATTTCTTTCTTTCTTTC
>NW_015548280.1:513524-515752 GCF_001515605.1 Sinocyclocheilus anshuiensis
GAAGAGCCAGGAGTGGCTCGCATGTCTAGACCATAGAACCTGACAAAGGTAAGGGGTGTGGACCAACCCGCAGCGTTGCAGATGTCCTGCATAGGCACACCTGCTAAAAATGCCTTAGAGGCTGCCACACTTTGAGTCGAGTGAGCCTTGACCCCTAACGGCGAGGGGAGATTAGATGACTCATAACAGATGGAGATGGCATCCACTATCCACCGACTGAGGGTCTGTTTAGTTGCTGGGAGACCTCTCTTAGGGGGACCGTAGCAAACAAGCAACTGGTCCGCCCTCCTCCACAGGGCAGCTCTGTGGAGGTATGCATCCAGTGCTCGCACTGGACACACACAATTAAGCTTCTGCTGGTCTGGTTCCCGAAGGGAGGAGGACTGAAGGCCTGAAGTACAATGAGCTGCGGTGCAGATGAAGGGACTTTAGGGACATACCCCACTCGAGGTAGGCCAGACCGGGCGCAAAGTCAAGATAGGAAGGGGCCACAGATAGGGCTTGTAAATCCCCAACTCTCTTAAGAGAAGATATCGCCAGAAGAAAGGTAGTCTTTATCATGAGGCGGCGATCAGAAATCTCCTCGATTGGCTCGAACGGAGGCTTAGAGAGACCTTCTAGCACCACTGCCAGGTCCCACGTGGGGACGCGAGATCGTACGAGAGGCCTCAACGTCACGTGCTTTTATAGCTGCCTGGTCATGACGTCACCCGCCCGTGACGTCTCGCCCAGCTATTGGACTGATTTCACATGTGATTCAGAGCGTGACTCATCAGAGTAGAAGACAAGCTCAATGCATCAAAATATTGAGATAGCCTTAATGGAAACCCAGTCCAGAGCATTTAGAACCTCAGACTGGGCAGAAGGTTTAACTTCCAACAGGACAATGACCCTAAGCACACAGCAAGAGTGGCTTATAGACAACTCTGTGAATGTCCTTGAGTGGCCCAGCCAGAGCCTGGGCTTGAACCCAATCAAATATTTCTGGAGAAACCTAAAAATGTGCATCTGCCCCCATCCAACCTGACAGAGCTTGAGAGGTGAAAAGGCGAGGAGAAGAATGGCAGATAATTGCCAAATGATGATGATGATCAAAGCTTGTCGCATCATACTCAAAAAGATTTGAGGCTGTAATTGGTGCCAAAGGTGCTTCAACAAAGTATTGAGCAATGGCTGTGAATACTTAAGTACATGTGATTTTTTTTTTCTTTTTTTTTTTTAATAAATTTGCAAAGATTAAAAAAAAAAAAAACTTCTTTCATGTTGTCATTATGGGGTATTGTTTGTACAATTCTGAGGAAAATAATGAATTTAATCCATTTTGGACAAAATGTGGAAAAAGGGAAGCGCTGTGAATACTTTCCGGATTCTTTCTTTCTTTCTTTCTTTCTTTCTTTCTTTCTTTCTTTCTTTCTTTCTTTCTTTCTTTCTTTCTTTCTTTCTTTCTTTCTTTCTTTCTTTCTTTCTTTCTTTCTTTCTTTCTTTCTTTCTTTCTTTCTTTCTTTCTTTCTTTCTTTCTTTCTATCTATCTATCTATCTATCTATCTATCTATCTATCTATCCCAAGAATCCTTTCTTCTGATCATCAATGTCAAAACCACTTGTACTGCTTAATATTTTAGTGGAAACCGTGATACATTTCTTTTCAGGATTCTTTAATGTGGGGCTCACGTGCTTTTATAGCTGCCTGGTCATGACGTCCAGGCAGCTAGAAAGTTTATAAGAACAACATTTAATTGAAATAATTATTCTGTAACCATATAAATGTCTTTACTGTCACTTTTGGTTTGTTGAATGTGTCCTTGCTGAATAAAAAGTAGGCTACAAATGTATTTATTTATTTATTTATTTGTTTGTTTGCTTGCTTACCTCAAATAACTGTAATTTATTAGGAGAGATTCCACCAGGAAAACCCATTCATGGTAGTACAGTAAATCCCCATTTCCACTGAAGTTTTTAGGCAAGTTTCTAAAAAAAACAAATTGCAAAATAAAGATATGATCAAATATATGAAGGCAATATACATTTGATCATTTATCGATCGCTTTATTATTTATTGAAAAAATGAGGATTCCTAACGAGAAATAAAGCTTTCACATCAATTGTAATTTGACAACGTGAACACAAGAGGACAGCACAATATCACTACAGTAAATGGACGATGAATGCTGGCCTCTTTTGAACAGCTTGAATACAACAAAAGAGCATCAGGACTCTTTTTACATTGC
>NW_015548280.1:515812-525811 GCF_001515605.1 Sinocyclocheilus anshuiensis
TTATATTCATTCATTTATTTGGTGAAGATTTGTGATCTGCAGCCATACATTTAGATTTCAGGGAAACAAAAATCTGAAAATACATTAAGGCATCAACTATTTTCTTTTGTTTCTTACAGTTTTACTTACATACAGATGCAGGATTGTTGAAAAGTTTTAGGTCAGTAAAATGTTTAGTTTTATTTTATTTTTTTTTTTAAGTTAAAGAATTTATATTTTTATTACGATGCAGTAGATTGATCAAATGTAACAGTAAAGACATTTATATTGTTACAAAAGATTCCTATTTCAAATAAATGCTGTTATTTTTACCTTTCTATTATTTCTATTTACCTTTCTTACTATGATTTTCACAAAATAACAATAATAATAATCATTAAACAGCACAACTGTTTTCAATATTGATGATAATAATAAGAAATTAGCACCAAATCAGCATATTAGAATAATTTCTGAAGGGTCATGTGACACTTGAGAGTACTTGTTAAAAAATCAGCTTTGCCATCACAGGAATAAATTATAATTATTTTTACAATATAGTAAAGTAGAAAGCACAATATTACTAAGAGACTAGCATAAGAGACTTCTTTCAAACAGCAGAACGAAATATACTACATTTGATAAGTGCTAACAACATACAGGTACACTCTCTCATTTACAGTACACTCAGCTAGACTCATCTGAGATCAGTACAATCTTTAAGCATGTCTGTTCCATCTGCCCTTGTCTCCTCCATTTCATACACACAGACAAATTACTTTGGAATACAAATAGATTCTATTTAATGCCTCCAAAGCAGAGAAATGAGAAGGAGAAGTGAGGATTTGGAAAGGTCAGCAAATCCAAGGAAATCCCTTCACCTTTTTTAACCTTTGTCATATATCTTCTCTTTCACTCAGAGTGTATTTTTAATGAACACACCTCTTCTTACAATAATAAAAAAATGTTGATTGGCTCCACTAAAGATTCCAGCACAAGAATGTTATATAACCTCATTCAGAAACACTTGTCCCTGTCACATTCCCTCTCTCTCCCTCCCTCTCGCTCTCTCAGCAAGCCACGATTGTACCTTCCACTCTAATGCCCTCACAGAGAGTTCAATAAGATGTCTTCCTTGGCTTATGTCATGTACATGTTACACAATCACACTCTCTTTCGCACAGACACACAGGGGGACACCTGCATATTGTATCTATCTCTTGTGTACATGTGGATCATGATCTTTGGTCTTTTTAGTAGCAGTAGCAGCAATACTGGGAATTTGAAGCAGAAATATACACTTGTCAGCTGCACACTTAAAAATAAAGGTTACAAAAGAGGGTTGTCACAGCAATATATAGGAACCATTTGGGGTTCCCCAAAGAACGTTTCAGTGAATAGTTATTTTGGGCAGTGGAAAGGTTCCATGGATGTTAAAGGAAAGATTGATAAAGAACTTACATTTTTTTTAAAGTGTAGTCACTGAGATCTCATCACCCTCTCCAAGCCCTGTGTACCATATTGAGTCATACTTCATGTATTATACAACCCTCAGCAACCAGAAACGTAGGGGAAAAAATAAATAAAGAAAAAAAAAAGTGTAAATAAACACATAAGGCAAAATATTAATGTACTTGTCACTGTAACCTATTAGAGTGAATTAGGGCAAAGTGGGACACATTTGACTTCTCAGAAGAGCAATAATATAAGCGTTGTGACAAGTCCCAGATTGTCTATTGCAGTACACATAGCAAGTTATTATTATTATTATTTATTTTATAATAAATAAAAAGAAAACATCTGTAGAATAGAAAAAAATAGAAAATGCTAGTGTTAAATGGTCAATTTTTTGTTACTGTTGTTTTTTAATAAATAAAAAAGAAAACAAGCAGATAGATTAGAAATAGAATAGAGAGTGCTTCTGTTAAAAGGTCTTTTTGGTAACACTTTAGAATCAGGAACATATTCACTATTAACAAGGAGGTTTCCCTCAAAAAACTCCTAATTTGCTGCTTATTGATAGTTAGTATAGTTGTTAAGTTTAGGTATGGGTTTGGATTAAGGGATATAAAATATTGTCATGGAGAATAAGGCATTAATATGTGCTTTATAAGGACTAATAAATGGCCAATATGCTAGTAATATGTAATGTGTCCTTGCTGAACGTTTTTTTTTTTTTTTTACCTCAGACCTTTGAATAGTAGTGTATTGCTAATAGTGAGAGAAAAAAAGGAAAGAACAGCTAGATAGAATAGAATTAGAACACTGCATCGACAGACACAGACAGTGTGTATGTTGTTGGCATCTGTTGCATTGGTCAGTGCTTGTTTTCGCTAATTTAACATGTTGAATCGCCGTTTGTCAGATCTTGGAATTTCTGACAAGTGATGTACTGTAAATCAGTGGCAGTGTAAATTAGCCTTAAAAGAGTCTTCAGAAAAACTCTTCAGCCTAATTCAAAACCATGTCTTCTGAGTTTCTAAATGCACTAGTGGTTCATCATGTGAGAAATATTTAAATACATGTTATGTATACCAACTAAACAGCTGGTTTACTGAAACTGAGAACCATTCTCACACTCAAGGCAGACCATTATTCCTACTATGCAGACATGCAATTTGAAAGTGGCTGCCCTAAAACAGTGGATTTCAACCCTGATTCTGGGGACCCACAGCACTGCACATTTTACATATTTTCCTTATCTAATACACCTGATTTTGATCATCGGCTCGGTAGGTGAGAGCTACGTGAACTGAGTCTGTCAGATAAGAGAGACATAAATGTGCAGTTCTGTGGGTCAATAGCCAGGACTGAAAACCACTGTACTAGAAAATACAGGAGCCACTCTGGAAATTGCAATTGGTAACACAGTGATAACCATAAAAATTATTTATAATTTTGTGCGTTTTTTTATTTTTTTTGGACTCTGTGTGTGGCCAAGGTGACCACAAATACATATACAGCTCTGAAATACAAATATGCAGAACTTTATAAAATGCTTATAAATTTTAAGCATGATAATAATAACAGATGTATTTTCAGTAAATTATGCAAAGCAAGTGATGTATGGCGCAGCACGGTTCATGCCAAGAGCGAGGGGCTGTTGAGATTTGAAACAAGCAATGGCAATTCATCTAATGGCTTATGCACATTTTGTTCCCATTTATATCTGCTGAGTTGTTGCATTCTCAAATCCCAAAGGTGTGATCTTGTACTAGTGTGAGAAAGTGATTCACACTTGCACTTAGAAAATGCTGACCTGCTGTACTATACCTCCTCTGAGAATTAACAGCTGCAAAAAGACAAGTAAAGTGAAGGGGCTTTCTTGAGTTGCATGTAAGCCACAGTAAAGTTACACTGACAGCTATGCAGCCACTGTTGTATCAGATCACAGTATGTTGTCTTTCCTCTTTGCTCGGGGTACTAAAATCCCAAGAAATTTTTAAATGCCAATATACATGGCACTTTCATAAACACATTCTTCTGTTTATCTCTCTACACATGTCAGTAAATACCAGATTATATTTTGAAGCTCTTTCACATTCATCCACAAACATGTCAAGTGCCAGTTATGACCATCCAATACCTGCCATCCATTTCTATTTATACAGTCTTGTTTTCTGAAGTAGTTGGTTAATGTATAACTGTTTTTTCATATGTGTTATGTAATTATTTATGGCGTTTTACTTAATGACAATATGTAAAAAAAAATCATCATGTTATATTTCTTTTTTTTTTTTTTTTTCCTTCAAATTATGTAACTGAAATAAGCAGCACAAGTCTTGAACATGTTGTCACAGTGTCATTACGTGTAATTTGCTTGGAAATAAGCTTCAATATTAACGTGTATAACAGTGTTTGTTTATTCACAAGTTGTGTTGTATGGAGTCCTGCACATGACATGTGGAAAACATTAATAATAGACAGTGTGGCTATTTGTATCCGCAACTTATTAATTTGTGGTCATGTTCATTTTTTTTATTGTGGCCATGATTTAACTAAAACGAGGGAAGAGGTGTCATGTAAGCCTCTGTGCTGTTGAAATTAGCCTACATGAATAGGTTTTATTGCCATTATGGGCAGGGGATTTCTAATTCCCAGCATGTTTGGCATGTGGGAAGAGTAAATGTTGAAAAATGAGGCATTGTATGTGTTTTTGAACCAAATAAGAAAGATGATGGTGTTTAATGTTCTGTTATGTTGGAATTTAGAAAGATATATGTTACAGTGAAGTTTTAAGAGTTATAGGGAGAAGAATGCACCTTGTAGGCTGATGACAGTTGCTCCATTTATTTAATGGCATTTTACTGTACAAAGCATTATCTATGAGGTTATGATTTTTCTCTCTTTTTTATATCTATTTATGCTGAAATATATTATATACTCTCCCAGTAGGCTACTATTCGTCTGTCGTGAGTGCAGTTCTCTCTCTCTCTTCTCGCTGTATAATGGCACAGCAACACCTGCTCTCATTTCTTTATTCAGAAAGCCTTATGAAGTGCCGGGAGACTCTGCCATAAAGTGGCGAGGATACAGATACATCAGATGTTTATTGTGATTTTTTACAGTCACTGTAATGAAAGTGTCGTGATCAAGTAAGAGATCGTTTTGGATCCGGAGGAAAGCGGCGTTTGCGCAGCTCTGTCAGATGATTTGATGTAACAGTCTGTGATCGGTGGCACATGCATGCATAGACAACACGACCGCGCGAGATATTTAGACATGTCGAGGAGCTGAATTTGCAGGATTGTGGTTAAACATGTCTGAGGGGGTTAGAAGAGTGAAATTCTGCAGCTCTGAGTCCATGTGGGCTTTTTAGAGCAATCCGAGAAACACTGACGTTCAAGTTGCATGGGGCTATTTTCTCCTCTGCAAGCGGGTAAGTAGGTTATTTCACCTGTTCCTTACCTTAAGTCATACAGTCTCCACACAATGTTCTCGTTTTACCCTGTTTCACAGACTCTGGTCTGTTTACGCTGAAATAAACACTAAAATATTTTGTCAGGTAACTTAAAACTTGCTAAATGTGGGAACACGTATTAACTGTTTCGTCAATATATCAAAAGACTGAATCAAACTGACTACGTTAGGATACACAAATCAAAGTATTTTTTTAATGGTAGCTAACAAATGCATGTTTTTAGTAAATCTTCGTCTTTTGTTTTTTCACGTAATATGCACAAAATGGTTTTAATAGCTTTATAACTGGTTGTTTATCATATTAAAAAAATCAGATAACAGACCTTTGTGAGTATTCAAATTAAAAGTTCAAATTATTGTGTGTAGTGCTTTTGAGCCTATCTATCTATCTATCTATCTATCTATCTATCGATCTATCTATCTCAAGAATAATTTCATCATCTGTCTGTCTGTCTGTCTGCCTATGAGTTGTGAATTTTCATAACTTAATAATGTAATAGGAACATAAAGGTCACTGTGTACCACTCATAGTTTGTTGAATTATTAGCTAGGCTGTATTGTAGCTTGTTGCTCTATTCAGTTGGTCTCCGTTGATTCTGAATGATTGCACCTGCACACACACCTGATATACCAAGATCCCATGAGATGTAACACTGTCAGCATTAAAAATAAAGTAGAATTAAAATAAAACAATACCTTATAATAATGATATGAAACAATTTCCCCCTTGCTTTCTCTCTGTCATTTTTTTTTTTCAATTCTAGTTCTACTCCTGCACTGTCATCTTGTTTTCACTACTTCAGATATAATCAAGACTGGCAAGAATTACACCAAAACATGTGAGTACGTTTTGTTTGAGTGTTTTATGCATGTTTTCACAAATGCACTTGTGAGTGCTGAATAATTAGGCAGAGTTTCTTTAGGTTATCTGGAGGTTAGTGCGCTTTATGTATGCCATTAAATTATTATATGCTGTTTCATTTTAATCCTCATGTTGTGTTCATGAAAAAGCTAGTTAATGTTAGAATTAGCCAGAACAAGAAAACAAGAATAAGTTTAAATGCCATTTTCATATTACAGTTGTGTTGTTTTTGAAAAGTATGGTCAAATGCAAAAAGTAAATAAATCGCCAGTAGCCTGCTAATGGGCCCTGGTAAGTTATGCTACATTACATAAAATAAATAACCCAGAGTATTGACTTTGAAGTCATCAAGTTGTAGATTATAATGATGCTGTTCTTTGCACTTGTTAAATAACCCTTTTCATAACCAAGCAGATCAATCAAACCCCTTACAACTCATTTCAGATTTTCTCATTATCAAACTGGACTTGCAGAAAATATAAAAATAAGACTTTTAATCTTTCAAATCTGAAATTATGCATCAGACTAATGCTGCCTTCACATGCTATCGAGAAAAAAAAAATCCTAATTCCCCCTTTTGTGATTAAGAGATTGTAGCAGTCAAGTGCATTGTTGCATTGTAAAATGTAGCATCCCATTGGTTGACAATCATATAAATACATGCTTATTTTACTGTTTATAAAACATACAATATGCTTCAAATGATTGTTCATATATAGCCTATAAACACACTACTTTAGCGACAAGATAAAGTGATGTCGTTTAAAGTTAAAATGTTAAAATGTTAAAAGTTTATGGCCCGCCCAACTCGGAAACTCTGGTATCAAAATTATCTCAGAGTTTCCCAGTAGTAAATACGACTTGAGAGGCGCTTTAGTACACAAGCTGAAGTGTCAAAGATGGTTAATTTGTGTACCAGTCTGGATAAATGTCCTCAACATTGACTTGATATGTTTTGGCTTGGAATGATGAACTTGCCATAAATAATATGAAGAGTCTGTGGTCATATGATTGAAATAAGGTGGGTGGTCACTGGGTGAGTTGTATCCACAGGGCTTTTAAACATCTGTGTGGCTGTCGCTTTCTTACTCACTCTTTCTCTCCTTTGATCTCGCTCTCATTACTGCAGATGAGAACCTCATCCTTCTTTGCAAAAAGGAGAAGGTCAGAATTGGAACCTGCTTGGTGGATCGTTTAAGATATTACTATAGGAAAGACTGTGGCAGGCAGTACATGTTGATGAAACTGATTTGTTCAGGTAAGCAAAATGTCCAATTTTCAGTATTCTGTAAACATACAGTGTTTTCAGATAGTGGAGAAGTCTGTCATCCTTTACTGTCTCTTCTGGTCCGTGATTTGCATCTCTTCCATTGCTGGAGCGTTGCAAGCACATCATGGAGTTAAAAACCACAATTTTACGCAGATTTATAGAACAGAGGTTTCACACACTTGTAATGTTGATACCAGTTTTATCCTGAGGAATAAACAAACAAACCAAACTGTAGGCAGCTAGTTGGGGGTCGAGACAGAAACCATGGCAACGTGGCTCCAAGTTGTGATTCAACTGGGCTATCTTGACACTGAGTTGATTAAGCAGTGTTGTTTTAAAGGGAGCCCTTTTTCTCCTCACTTTGCCTGGCAGCCTAAATAAGCTCAGAGCTCACAGCACAACAAACTATAAAGCATGTAAACTACCACTCAGAGAGTGCCAGAATTGTCTTCTAAGAATGAGAATTTTAATGTTTTCATACTTATATCTGACTGAGATACATCTCCTCGCCGAATTACATAAAGGCAGGTTATCAGCCATCAGGGATAGTTCTCTACCCTACGCTGTGCAAACAAATCCAATAAGAAATTAGTTTTGCTGGTCCATTCAATAAAAGTAAAATGTTTTTTGAATGCTAATACGTGCCCAGGGGACTGCAGTTACTTCTTTTCCTTGCAAATTTTTAATCAGAATCTCATCTTTTGTTATTGCTGTAATTATTATACAAGACCAGTACTGTGAAACCGAAGGCAATGCTTGTGATTATGTTACTGTTCTTTCACTGACATATAATCTTGTTTGCTAAGAGGCCACTGTCCTCTTTTAAACACCTTTGTAAGACAGGCAGCCCCTCAGCCATAGCACATTTAGGTCATTGCTTATTCAGACTGACCTTTGGCTAAATTGTTTACAGACAGAGGAAATTGTATCCACTTAAACTTATGGTGTCACAAGACTTTCAACACGTAGCAAAAAAACATGGTGACTGCATTTTGTTTAACCTCACAGAATTAAACAACCTTAAATAAACCTATAAAGACAAACCTACTGTAAATTTAGATGTTGTTAATCAGTCGTATATGCTGTACATTTCACATTATTTCATTTTTTTTTTAATGATCATGTTTAAAAGCTGGATTCGTTGTGAAAAACTACATTACACATGCTGCTGTATAGAAAATATCACCAATCAGAGAGTGATGGTTAGCAAATCATCCCAAAAGAGGAAATGACGTAATCGAGTTGGTCTCGCTATGCTATCAAAATACTATATAAATGTATGTTTTACAATTAACTTTATATAATATATATATTAGGGATGCACCGATACCACTTTTTCCAGTACTCGCCTGATACCGATACTTTTATTTTTGGTTGTTTCTATAGATATAATCAACAACTCTAAATGAATAGTTTTATATTTCTCCATCATTTTTAATTTGATTATATCATTCATGGTATTTTTTCCTTCACACAATCTGAGTTAAGTATAGTCTTGTACTTTTGTAATTTTTTCCAATTTTCAATTGCTTTTTTGCTTTAAATATATGAAATTGTGATGTGATTCTTCTCATAGCTGATTGTCCCTATGGAAAATGAGGGCAGGCACTAATGCACTCTTTGAAAATTGTCTTTCTTTGGAAATTGTTGCATCTTGTTTGTTGTTGCGTTGTGTTTGTTAGGAAATATGCACATAAATAAGTATGGAATGATGCTCTGTGACAAACCATGTACTGCAGTGGATAAGATTATATCGAAATATAAGCAATTTCTATTGTAATGTATGAATGCATGTATTCATTGAACTACATGAATTCATTAACATGAATATTTTTCATCATTAGTATTGTCAGACTCTTTCAGAGTGAATTTTCATGAGGTAGTGGTGTGTGGTACCTGAAGAGATCCTGTTGTACATTACAGTTAGATCACTTAAAATATTGAAATGTACTGTATGTATGTGCCCTGCTGCATTCCCCAGATATTAAAATCGGATGTACAATGCAGAAGCCTGCAGGTAGCAGGACTCTGTGTCCTTAAAAATGCACTCACATAAAGTAGCGCTTTCTAGTCACTCCCCTCAATTCACTCTGATACATGATACATTGCTCATCTGTCCAACACTTTAAATGTCACGGTAGCCCTGTGGTCCCTGCAGCCAGCTTTTTCCCTGGCTCCCAGCCCGCGCAGTGGAAGAAAATAACAAGAAATAAATACTGATAAAAGGCCACATCGTTTTGGCTGTCAAGGACCAAAGGACAAAGAAGCACTATAAAAGATCATAAGAGTAGCCCATGCAACTTGTGCATTATATTCCAGTTCTTCTGAAGTCAAACAAAAGATATGTATGAAGAACTGACTTTATGCAGAATGTAATATTCACTGAAAAGCCTCATCATCAAATCTTATGGACCACTTTTATGATACTTTTTTATATTGCCTTCTTTCCTTCTTGTAGCATGACAACCTCAGTTCTCATTCACCTACACTATCGTTTAAAAGTTTGGCGTTGGTAAGATTTGTTAAGGTTTTTGAAAGAAGTCTTGGATGCTCACCAAGACTTCATTTGTTTTATCAAATGTAAAGTAAAACAGTAATATTGTAAAATATTATTACAATTTCAAATAACTGTTTTCTATTTCAATATATTTTAAAATGTTATTCATTCCTTGGATAGCTGAATTTTCAGCATCATTACTCCAGTCTTCAGTGTAACATGATCCTTCAGAAATAATTCTAATATGCTTATTTGGTGTTCAAGAAATGTTTATTATTATTATTATTATTATTATCAATGTTATTGCTATCAATGCATTATCAATTTATTTATTTTAAATATAAATCTTATACAGTATAACATTATAAATGTCTTTACTGTCACTTTTGATCAGTGTAATACATATTTGCTGAAAAACATGTATATATATATTTATATATATATATATATATATATATATATATATACTAT
>NW_015548280.1:525830-526216 GCF_001515605.1 Sinocyclocheilus anshuiensis
AACAGTGATTCTGTCCAAATTCCCTTTAAAATCTTAAATGATTCCCTTTGAGCTAAATTGACCTGTTTCCCTTACACTTCTGACCTTTAAATAAAAACATACTCATGATTTTATGACATCAATTACTGCTTTATCTAATCAGAAACACAGTCTAAATATTATTTGTGTATTTTGCTTTCATTTTATTAGAAGTAGGCCAACAGCGCCCCCTACGGAATTAAAACTCCATACTGAGCGGGCATTAGGACCCGGGGGAGGGTGCCGCTGCTGCCGCTGCACATGCTATTACTGTTTACTCTATCATACACCGATCCAAAACAGTGAATCCAATCACCATTCACGCAAAACTTTGCTTCAAGAATGAACCACAATGCTGACGTGATCTA
>NW_015548281.1:0-132 GCF_001515605.1 Sinocyclocheilus anshuiensis
ATCCTGGCCGGACGCATTTTTGTAGGTCCAAAAAGAGGACATGTATGGGGAAAAACGGACGTATGGTCACCCTAATTTATAATCTATTGCTAATCGATGTATTCTTTTTAAAGTAGCATATGGAACATATTT
>NW_015548281.1:480-904 GCF_001515605.1 Sinocyclocheilus anshuiensis
TTTTTCATGTGCGGTGCCAGTGATGATACTTCTTACGTCCGTTTCGGAGAACCAGAGGACAAATATTTCTATCGATCGCTCAGGCATGGCACCGAAATCTGCGTTCGGATTCGGTTCTAGTACATACCGGTTACATAGGTACCCGGTGCCATATTGGTTTCGGTACCCAACCCTAGACCATTTTTTCTGCCTGTGCAACTAGATTTTGTGAGCACTGGTGCGACCACCGCATTGTTTAACTCATAAGCGCTGCAATTTCTGTTGCATATGAGAAACATCAAACGGCAAACGAAGCTGAAAGCATAACGAAACCGCGCTACTTGTTTGAACTGCGCAGCACTTCGAGTGTAGAGCGTGGTTTATACTTGCCGAAAAATGTAGCAAAAATTATGTGAATATTGAGGAAACGATGGATGGTTTTCAT
>NW_015548282.1:0-881 GCF_001515605.1 Sinocyclocheilus anshuiensis
AAAATAATGTACTTTTTAGCAGCATCATATGACCCCTTTAAATGTTTATAAAATATTTAAAGCTGCAGTCCGTAAGTTTTGCCTCTTTCTCGCCATCACTGTTTGAAAACCTGGAATTGCAGCTGTGTGTGGAATTATCTTCCTTGCGTGGGTTGTGCGGGAAAACCTGCAATTGCAGCTGTTTGCGGAATTATCCATGCGTGGGTTGTGCGCCGGCACGGCTCCAGCACGGATGAATCTAATGTTTTGAGGAGTGTGTGTGGCAGTCAGTCACCGCACCGGTGTGGATCCTATACTTAGTAATCACAGATTCTAGCCTATGTCTTGGAATATATGACCCAAATAAGAATTTTCACCAGATATTGTCATCTGAACTAGTAAGTAACAAGTCTGCCATGTTTGTTCTGACCAACTGAGGAAAAATGCATTACCTTAATGTACCTTATTACATTAGCTAATATCACATCAAACCGTGCAAATTATTATTATTGCTATACTTTATTCTCAGATTATTAATGTTAACGACATCAGCATTACGTGACTATGATTATAGTGTGTGTAGATTTCAATTTCTGTACAGTCTAATCTCTAATTGTTAGAGAAAAGTTACAGACTGCAGCTTTAAATATTTATAAAATATTTGAAATATTTATAAAATATAAAATATTTTATTTACATATTTTTTTTAAATATATTTTAAAAATATATATGTAAAGAAAATGTCTTTATGCTAAATATATGCTACTGTTTAGAAGTTTAGGTTTTTTTTTTTTTGAAAGCATGTTCATCAAGGCTGCATTTATTTGATAAAAAAAAAAAAACAGTAAAAATTGTGAAATATTATTACAATTTAAAATAGCTGTTTTCTATGTGAATATCTG
>NW_015548282.1:1109-1424 GCF_001515605.1 Sinocyclocheilus anshuiensis
ATCATACATTTGATTTTTCAGGATTCTTTGATGAATAAAAAGTTGAAAAGAACAGCATTTATTTGAAAGAGCAAAGGCATTTATAATATTGCAAATGCATCCTTGCTGAATAAATGTATTAATTTAAAGAATAAATAGTATATAGAAATCAATAAAAATAAATATAAAAACATGAATATAAAATTAATATAAAATATAAACAAAATAAGAAATATTACTGCATTAATAATAATATTGTAGTGTTAAAAATAAAAAATTAGTTTATATTTATATATATATATATATATATATATATATATACATACAAATATATAA
>NW_015548282.1:3590-8772 GCF_001515605.1 Sinocyclocheilus anshuiensis
TCATACATTTGATTTTTCAGGATTCTTTGATGAATAAAAAGTTGAAAAGAACAGCATTTATTTGAAAGAGCAAAGGCATTTATAATATTGCAAATGCATCCTTGCTGAATAAATGTATTAATTTAAAGAATAAATAGTATATAGAAATCAATAAAAATAAATATAAAAACATGAATATAAAATTAATATAAAATATAAACAAAATAAGAAATATTACTGCATTAATAATAATATTGTAGTGTTAAAAATAAAAAATTAGTTTATATTTATATATATATATATATATATATATATATATACATACAAATATATAAATGATTATAGATAGATAAAAAATACATGAAAATACAAGGTGTTCTTTAGAACGTTAAAAACACATACATACAGAAATTAAAATAATAGTAGCTTATTTCTATATATTTGTATTTAATTAAAATGTGCATATTTGCAAAAAAAAAAAAAAATTGGCTGGACAAAAAGGGTGTAAAAAAAAAAAAGCATAAAAACAAAAGTTACTCAATTTCTTCTGAAGTGAATAATGCCTGTATTATCAGTATTAGGAATTGGCTAATAATATTGCCTTCATTATTTGGGGGACAAAAGCCTTGTTCTAACGGCAGACTCGTGTCAGACACTGATGTGTTTGTGTGTTTGCTCACCTGGTTAGATGTCGACTGGACTCGTGCACCTCCATCTCCGTGCTTTTGAACTCGTTGAGTTCTTTGCGTATGGCAGCCTGAGAGAGACAAAATCACACCAAACTCAAAACCCATGAAAATTAGCCGAAACAGATCATCTGAGCAGCCGGGCCATGTCTAAACTGATCTGATTTTCTACTAGTATCCTGCTCTTGTTTTCTAGTAAGAACACCTCATCCTTAAACTAGAAGCATTTTATTTCAGCAAACGTGTTTTCACAAAATCTCTCCTGAACGCGTGTTTGTCTAGGGCTGAAAAAGTTTTAGAAGAAAAAACGTTTTACCATATAAAAATTGTGATTGTAATTTTTATTTTTTTGTGCTTATTTTGAAGGACTGCAAAATTCGTTTAAAAAAAAAAAAATCACATTGCGGTAATATAATAGTAATTATTGTTATGATTTTTATTATTAAACAAAACAATTCCACAAAATAAGTAATAAGAAATATTACTACTTTAATATTATTATACTGTAAAATAGAAAATGAGCATTAAAAAATTAGAATAGGAATAAAGTATATATAAAATTTTAAGTGTAAAATTATATATATATATATATATAAATAATACATAGTGTTTATTTTATGTGAAAATCTACTACTAACAATATAACATTTATCCCTTAATTTTCTAAAGTGAAACAATCACGCTTTTATTTGGTCAGAGAAGCTCAGGGTGATGGAGATGAACCTTATCAGCAGCAGTGAGTCTGGTCCAGGGTTTGTCTGCACGCCGGTCGTAGTCCTGAGCTTCTGCCACCTCCACGTAATCGCTGAAGCGGATGAGAATCTTGGCCTCTCTGAGCTCCTCCACGGTGGGCCTCTGACTCAACTGAACACACACACACAGAGAAACACACTCCTGAAGATGTTGCGTAACTCCGATCGAATGTGTGCCGTGACCCAGAAGAGTTGGTTGCTATAGGAACAGTGTGGGGCAGATCTCTGGCTCTCACCTTCCTGGAGAGCCGTTTCTTCAGCTCGCGCTTCTCCTCCAGCTCCTCCTGCTCGTTCCGTGCTGAACGAGAGAGAATCAGACACTGAAACACATCGACTCACACATGACTAGTGGTCGACCGATATTGTTTTTTTGACAGCCGATGCCGATATCTTGGAAAGCAGGGTGCCCGATGGCCGATATTAAGCCGATATAATTGTATTTATTTTAATTAATATTTAAGAAATTTTAAATCATTTGAAAATGGACTAAAAATACATTTGTAAAATAAACATACTTATACTTTAGATGACAAAGTATTTTCCACAAATAAATAAATATTTAATAAAAATATAATTAAAAAGGAAGTAAACACTGTAAGCAACAGGGCACTCAGTATTCTGGGAAGTTTGTGTGCATTGGGAATCATATTTTTTCAAATAAAGCCAAGGTAACACTCATTTTACATACAGCACACAGTGAAAATGACATGAATATGACAGTGGGTAAATGCATAAAGCGCAGCATAATTTGAAATCACGAATTTAATGTTTAAAGCATTCAATTCGCACGGACTGAAGGTCACGCAGAGAACACGCGATCATGCAGGATACAAATGCACACTTCACAAGAGCTCACAACTAGATTCGACTAAGTTTGCAAGGTTTGTGAAATTAAATTTTCAGTAGCCATTCAAAGATTTGTTTAATAGATGTAAATGCGTATTTCCTGAATGCTGACAGCAAACGAGAAAGTATTATAATGTTTGCCTTTCTATTACTAATAATATAAAAGCAATCGTTATAATAATTTTTGTATACATTTTAATTCCTTTGTTTAACCGTTCTATCTTTAGACAGAACTGTTAACAACGACGGCGAACAAGACGGCGAACACTGTGTGCTCAGGCGCTGCCGCTCTCAGTGCCGTCAAAATAAAAGTCCCGCATCGAACGCATCGGCAAAACAGAAAAATTTATCGGCCGATGCCGATATTTGAAAAATACCAAATATCGGCCGATATATCGGCCTTGGCAATATATCGGTCGACCACTACACATGACGCTTTCCTCATGACACTCATGCTGCAGTGTGTGAGACGTACGTTTGAGGATGTTCCTCTGCTCCAGCTCTTCTGCTGACGGCCTCTGGCTCAGACGACTGGAAACAGATGGAAAAGCAATAAAACATCCCCATCTGATAATAAAGCAGTTTATTGCTTTAAAATAACTCTGTGTGCATATTAAAATCGGGTATGTTCTGTTTCTGTAACACCTTATGTTTTTAATTACAAGTATTATTTTTGCAATGAAGTGGAAACATTTTCAAGACGTCTGATAAATATTTTGATGCATTTACAAGAAATCAAAGGAATGAAGGCAAATTATAAAAATATTAGAAATAACGATACAATATATATTATCTAAAGATATTAAAATATAAAACATGCAATTTATAGCGCAGTTAATAATGAACTGAAATGGTAATGTCACTGGGTAAATAACGCTAACATTAAAAACAGTTATTAATGCGACTATATATAAAATATCTTTTTTTTATGTTCTTCCAACCAATATAAATTAATGCATTGATTATGGAATCTAACAATTAATAAAAAAAAAAAAAAACATGTCTAATGCATTCATATTTCACTGAAACATTTAATAAAGAATCAGAATCAAATCATTGTGCAAACACTGTAGACTTTATCATCAGGCCTCAATATACATTAACACATTCAATTGAATGCAACAATTTACATAAAAATCACTTTACAAATTATTTAATCTGAACAAACTATGTGCATCAATTTAAATGTTTATTTAATTGAGTTTAATATGAATGGTTTATTATTAATTCCATAATAATACAAATGTAAAATTAAAATAAATAATTAAAAAGTAAAAACAATCAAAATAAAACACTTATTAAAAAAGACAACATGTTTGATTTATACAACTTGTGTGTTGTGATGATTAACCAACTTTAGAGAACTGTGAACATGCAAATGTGTTGTTAAATTATTGATATATTCAATTAAAATTAGGGATGCACCGATCCGATACTCAATATCGGTATCGCTCCGATACTGGCATTTTTTGTCGGATCGGGTATCGGTCGGACGAGATCGATCCAAATCCGATATAGTGCGTATACTATTCTGTGTTATTGTTAAGCCCCACGAAAGGCACAAAAACATTATAAAGCACCATAAAGTTTTCGGCACTATATTCCAAGCGTACTGAAGCCGTTCCATAGTTTAAAGTGAGGTACAGGTGAATATTTAAGTCGTTAAATTCAAGTTCACGTAAACTTTCACGTAAACTTTCTTGTTCTGTCCTATCTATCATGTTGCTGCCTCCATTACTGTGCTATACATTTAAAAGAAATGTCTTTTAATTTTATAGTATCTATTTATATATAAATATTTACTTGTTTTTCATGAATGTATTTTACAACAATACAAAGAGCAATGTAACATTTTACCAGATTTAGTCCAACACTTATTCACTTTTATTTGTTCCCCACTAAATAATGTTATTTCACTAAATGTTTAGATTTTATAAAATTGTGCACTCATGATTTTTCTAGAATAAATTTGCTGCTAAATTATCCGTATTTTTGTCATAGATTGATTATATATTTTTTCATTAAAATGAAGCTGTCTATATTTAGTAGATTGTGTTTAACACACAAAACAGTGATGATCAGGTCAACACATTGAGGTATAGAAATTCTACATTGATAAAAAAAAAAACAGTGCTGGTATCGGATCGGTATCGGTATCGGATCGGATGTGAAAAAAATGGTATCGGTGCATCCCTAATTAAAATCTCAGGGGGATTTTAAGTAAATATTTAACATCAAAGGGGTTCAGCTGACAACAAAAAAAAAACGTTTGTTTGGTTATTTTAGTATAATTGAGATACTGTTTTATTTTTTATTAATTATTATTAATTATTAATAAATATTACTTATTAATATTTTTAATTAGTTTTTAATTATTAATGTTTTCATTTGAATTTTTATTAAAGTTTTACCAAGTTTGTTTTTTAAATGTCTATATAGCTTTTATTATTTTTTTCCAATTTTAGTTGTAATTATTTTAGTACATCGAGTTAAAGTGCGTGCATGCGTGTGTGTCTGAATGTGTGAGTGCGCGTGCGTGTGTGTGTGTGTGAGTGTGTAAGAGTGTGTGTGTGCGTGTGTGTGCGTGTGCGTGAGCGTGAGCCTGTGTGTGTGCCTGTGCGTGTGCGTGTGCGTGTACCTGGTATTTATCACGTTATGGGGAACAAATGCACACACACAGTATGAGTTCACGTAAACACACACACACACATCACATGCTGTATTTCCCGCCAGATATCTTACTTGTAAACAGCGAGTCATCATCATCCTCCTCTTCCTCATCCTCTTCCTCGTGCATGCTGAAGGTGTGTGTGATGAGTGTGTGTGTGTTGGCAGGAGTTTGGTGCATTGAATCTCTGTTCTCCTTCTCCTCTTCCATCTCCATCAGGACAGATGGCACCGCCTGCAGTACAGAACTAC
>NW_015548282.1:8846-11045 GCF_001515605.1 Sinocyclocheilus anshuiensis
GCTGCGGGTGCATGTGTGTGAGTGTGTGTGTGTGTGCGTGCGAGCCCTGGGACGGTAGGCATTTGAGGGGAAATGAGGGCCCCGGCTCACATATTATCACTTTCTTTGGAGGAAGGGGCGGCGACAGTCGAGCCAGCGTCTCTGAAGAGAAGAAGAGACAGAGTTTAGTTCTGCGCAAAGGTTTCGGTGAGAGTCGGAGGAGCGGCGCAGGCGTCACCTGTGAGATGGTTGGGTATCCTGCTGTATGGCTTCGGCGGTAAGGCAGGAGGCTGTTTCAGCGACGACGGCCTCACGTGAGTGATGTCAGCGCTGTCGCTAGGCAACAGCATGGGCTTCACAGAGGGCGGGGCTTGAGATGGCTTTGGGACGAGATCCGAGAGACACGCCACAGTTTCACCAGACACTGGAGCACACAAGAGAGAACAGCACATCATTTCAGATTTCAGACGGTCCAAAATATCATATATAATATTATTTTAGTAATTAAAATATTTATAAATATACTTGTGTGTATATATATATATATATATATACACACAGCAGAGTATGTGGCAGAGTGGAGCGGCAACATTTTCTCCTCTGCACTCCAAGCATTCAATAATCACTCCGCTCCAGCTCCGCCTTCGCTCCATGACGAAATTTGCGGCTAAAGTATTTCAGTATGTTTTGAAGTATCACAAACTTCTACTCAGAACTTCTATTACACAATACTAGAAGAATAGATTTAACGTGATTTATTGGAACACTACAGTTGTTAGCCCAAGTCTGTGTTAAATGACTGTTTGACTCACTTGTCTGTGCAGCGTCTCTCTACTATGGCGAAGTGGGTTGTAGTTACTTCAGAAACAGAAAGAATATGCTGTAACTTTTCCGTTTTTAAGCTGATGAATCACAGGACAGCGTTGACAATTTTCTGCACTCCTGACTGTTTCTATGTGTGCGTGATCTGTACGTTATGCGCGAGCTTGTGTGTTGTAGCAGGCAGCACATTAGTTTAGAGCGGAGATTAACTACCTGTACAGTAAACTGTTTAAAACATTGAATTCACCCAATCAGCACTGAGTATCCACATGCTACAAACAAACATGCCTGAGATATCACCTCCCGCACTTGTCCATCACCATCTATATAACCTTCACCTTCTTTCTGATTTGAGTGATCCACATATCTGTCAATGATGTGTAACGCGTGAATTCTTGATCAAATGCAGATCTATTATGGGCTGTTGGCATTAATTGTGCTCGTGATGGAGTGGTAGTGGAGCGACTGAAAACCACGACATTCAAAAAAATCCACTCCACTCCGCTCACATACTCTGATACATGCACAAATTTTGGAAACTATTTTTATAATAAGAACTATTATTATTACCAATGACTGAGCAGCAAATCAGCATATTAGAATGATTTCTGAAGGATCATGTGACACTGAAGACTGGAGTAATGATTAGAGCCCGACCGATATGGGTTTTTTGGGGGCCGATACGATACCGATATTAGGGAGTAAAAAAGGCCGATATCGATATATCGGCCGATATTCTTTGTGTATATTATAGTACAGTACCAGTCACCAGTTTAGACACTTTCCCATTGGTGTGTCCAAACTTTTGACTTGTACTATATATATAATACAGTATATACATAAACAATATATACTGTATACATAAACACTCACTCAAATGTGGTGATCAAACACTTATAATGATGTGACAAAGATATGTGATGGAGGCAGGGCATTTAACAATTTAACAATAAACTTTATTATCCAAAATGAGTCTGACATCAGTGCACTGAACAGTAAAGTTGAATTTTATTCAACTTTATTTCAATTCAATTCCATTCAACTTTATTCCGTTGGAGTTTATTTCACTTCGGAACATTCATTCACGGATTTGCACTACTGTCTTCACACACAGACGAAACTTACTAGAGAAGTGTGAAATAATATACCTCTGTAAATAAATACCATTTAAATTCACGTCTCACACACTTTAATGCCCTTGGAATGTAACGTGTACATTCCCTTAGAACTGGAATCATGGCAGAATATCATGTGAAGTCCACTTCGCAGGGCACTTACGGTCGAATAAGACAACGCTTGAATGCTGCCTGAACAAGAAACCAACTTACTGAAGGGAAAGTGTTGACTGGTGTCACTATCTCGCGAACGCGCCGGCAGATCTCCACCAAATTTGGGGGG
>NW_015548282.1:11704-12000 GCF_001515605.1 Sinocyclocheilus anshuiensis
AACGCGCCGGCGGATCTCCACCAAATTCGGGGGATCCCTTCAGCTCGAGGAGCCCTCTCGAACACCAACCTCCGCGCGTCGGTAGCTCCCTGGGATCGCCAGATCGGTCGGCGCCGGACCGCAAATTTAATCGCCCGTAACTCCCAGACCCCGGGGGCTATCGACGCAGGTGTGGTCTCATTCGCAAGGGGGAAAGACGTACACTCGAGTCGCCATTCGAGAGGGGTCCTCGAGCTGAAGGGATCCCCCGAATTTGGTGCGGATTCGCCTCGCCGTTATGTAGATATGGCTGTTTA
>NW_015548282.1:12273-16062 GCF_001515605.1 Sinocyclocheilus anshuiensis
CCATTTACAAGCATTTTATCTGCGTTTTATGTTCTGTAAAAAAAATTTCATATCGGTGGCATATTCGCCGATAACGATATATCTGCGACAGGCTCATATCGACCGATAAAATCGGCAAAACGATATATCGGTCGGGCTCTAGTAATGATGCTAAAAATTCCACTTTGATCACAGGAATAAATTAAATTTTAACATGTATTCACATTTTAAACTGTAATAATATTTCACCATTTTACTATTTTTACTGTATTTTTAATTATCAATGTTGAAAACAGTTGTGCTGAACAGTATTTTTGTGGAAACCGTTTTTCAGGATTCACAGAAGAATAGAAAGTTAAAAAAACAGCATTTATTTGAAATAGAAATCTTCATCCTGAATAAAAATATTAATTTCTTTCCCAAATAAAGATTTGAATAAAAATCAAAACTATATATATAAATATATAAATGTATAAAATAATTAATAATATATAAAATAATATAAAAAATTATATCAATTAAAAAAATGTTATAATAAACTTATAAAAAAAAGAGTTTGTTGCCTGTGAGACACTTCAACTCTCATAACTCACAAAGTTCATCTAAAACATTTACTGAAACTGAACAGCAAAAACGACTTGTTCAGAAATCATCACCACCAGAACCTTATTACATATACCTGCCCTCATTTGCATATCTACACCTATTTAGCTTTCAATCTGTTCCCGATAAACATCAGTGTGAAATGTCTTAAAGGTACAGTAACAGAATTAGCCTTCTGTAAAGGGTGAAAAATGATCATTAGAGACTATGGCTGTTTTTGGTGACGATACGAGCCCAACTGTGTAGAATTTGAGATGTGGACAGTAACGCACCTGTCACTGTGACATTGGCGTCTGCAGACTCTGATACTGGACTGATTCTCGTCTGTCTGTCCAGGTCACTCACACACACGTCAACGCTGACCTCCTCTACTGACACACAGATCGAGACGTTTCCAATAAAGCACATTCAGGTCCTGTCTGCTTGCACGGATGAAGTCCAGAATCTCTTTTCTTACCTTTCTCGCACACTTCCTTCAGCACGCCTCTCTTGATGAGCTCTTCTCTGCTCTGACGCGTCGACATCTTCCTCTCCAGCACTGCCAATCATCAACGACACGCTTATAAATGAAAACAGTAGGGCTGGGTAAAAAATATCGATATCTCGATATTAATCGATTCTCATTTTTACGGAATGAATCCCAAGAATTTATTATTGTAGCCTGTTTTCAGTTAATGGACGGAACATTGAAGGGTAGGCTACTTCCCATCCAATAAATCACAATAAGCATTGTGCTTTGGTACTTTTAATATGAAACAAAGTCTCGGATTTTAAATTCTGTCCATTGTATTGCAGTATTCATACAATAATTGCCGTTTTGGCACTGTTTAATGTGGAGTGACAGATCGCTGTAGCGCCTCAGTTCAACAGATGTGAACTGATCGTCTCCTCCACATTAATACCAGCTTCAGCACAAAATAAACATGACTAAACATCTGAAGGTAAGTTAAAAGAAAGAGTACAACTTTACAATCTGTATCCTGTCTCATGTAATTGCTCAATCAGTGTTTCAGCCGCGCAAAGACGTCAATATAACGGCTTGTAAACAATATCACGTAACGTCACATTTACCTCAGAAAAACATATTCGGTGACCATAAACTCATTAGTCAGATAGAAAAATAAACTGTAAAGAGGAGCATTTTGCTACATATATGCACCATATAACATATTCATCATAATTTTTACTGTTCTTCAATGTTTAATTTATGTTTGAATAAATCCATCAAGTTTTATTGACAGCCACTATTTAAATGTTTATATTTAAAAAAAAAAAAAAAACTCTCATGTATATTTTATAGCATTAGTTGAGATTTGTTTTCCTTGAGAAAATTTGGCATGTACTGTACCTGATATATATCCAAAATAATCGATATTGAATCGAATCGGTAATCGAATCGCAAGCTTGTGAATGAGAATCGAATCATGAAATTTGTGTCAAAACCCAGCCCTAGAAAACAGTGCGTCTGCGGGTGGTTTGGTGTGCGTGTGTCCTACCTGCAGACGTCTGCTTGAACTTGTCGCTCTTTTTCTTTCTCCATTTCCACGGTTTGAAGAGTCGTCCCAGACTGGCCAGTTTGCTGCGTCTGCGGATCGGTGGCGTGTGCGTCCCGGGAACCAGCGAATCGGAGCGCATCGCCGCCAGACGCTCGGCACCCTCTGCTGAACACACCAAAACACACACGGGACGTTTGCAATGGAAGTGTTGGAAGTGGAAATGGAAGAGTTTATTGACCCTTTAGACATTTAAAACAAAAAAAGTTACGTATGTGTTTTATGTTTTGATCCAGGCTCATATAGACTGAGATAGTGAGAATACGAAGATAAAACAGCTCAGACTGAGAAAAACATGCAATTTGGTGCAGATGCTGATATTTCTATGATGAAAGTCTGATGCTTGTGATGTAAATCAGTGAGATCTTTATAGCAGTGCAGCAGATACTGACATAAAATGCTATAAATATCAGTCGTGGCTCTATATCTCCAGTAATAAGATGAGATTGAAATTATCCAAACATATAATGCAGTGATTGAGAGCTGAAGAAATAAAGGCTCCTCAGAAGATGTGAGATGTTCTGGAGGCTTGTGAAGATCATTCCTCCGCTGAGGAACAGTGAAAGTAAAGCTTCTGGAAACAAATGCTCCTCAAAAGATCCTGAGGATCAGATGTGAGACTCTAAAACATGATTGATGGAGAATCAAGTAAAGCTGAGCTGCTTCAGTCCAGTAAGTGTTCATCTGGAGATATTACTGCAGTTATTCTGACCTTTACTTGATCAAAATCAGTCAAGATTGACACATGAAGCTCTAGCTGAAGCTGGACGCTTGTACAATTACACTAGAAGAGCTTTGACTGGAGAAAACGTTCTAAACGATCAATCAGAGACAGAAGACATGCAGTAGATTTGATCATGCTGATCATTTAGAAGCCTTAGAAAATGGCTTTATAGGGTTAAGGAATAGCAGATGTCTTTTATTGTGCTTTTTGAGAGTAAAACTCAACATCCACTTTCACTGCATGAAAACAGAGCTCAAACGTTCGCCAAAACAACAATGAAAGAGAAACCACACAACTTTCACTCCCGGGTGAATTATTCCGTTAACAAACTAGTAAATCAGACCGAAAATTTGAACTTGTAAAATTTCCAGTAGGAAATAAAAAGTCAAGGTGAAACCGAACGGTAATAACTTGAGTAAACGAGCCGAAAGAATTGAAATGCTTTTGAAAGTGCAGAAACTAAGTATTATAAATCTCACAGTGGAGACCAAATACCTTTAGGATCAAGTGATTGGAAAAACTAATGCAACTAATTCAATAATCTTCAGGAGAAATAACTAAAACAGAATCTCTCTCTCCATTTTGTCTCAGATTACAAGTTTTCAGACCTTTTTTTATTACTTTTTCCATTTGGTAACTCAATCAAACTGGGCAAAGACGTCAATTAACAGTCATTCTCTTAGATTAAGGAAATTCAGAAGGGGGGAGACGAGTGTCACACGTATAAAGTGTAAATTTCTAATCCCATCTTCTCACCCCAGGAGAATAATCTTCAGATATATTTGACATCAGCAGAGCTTTCTGCTCACATCTGCGCTCTAATAATCCACCATTCATTCCACACAGTGACTAATATGGTCCCTTACTGACTGTAAAGTGTGGAAAAATCGTTCCCTGTGAGTCCAAGTGCTGTATTGTATCTGAGTCAGC
>NW_015548282.1:16632-34132 GCF_001515605.1 Sinocyclocheilus anshuiensis
AAATGCATTTCTGCATTTATTGATTTTTTTTTTTTTTACTTGAAAATGAGAGCAAGAAAATGAAAGGAATAATTCACCCCAAAATTTGCTGAAATATACTCACCTTCAGAGCATCCAAGTTGTAGATGAGTTTGTTTCTTCATCAGATTTGGAGAAATGTAGCATTGCATCACTTGTTCACTGCAAGTGAATGGGTGCCGTCAGAATGAGAGTCTGATAAAAACATCACAATAATCCACAAGTAATCCACAGCACTCCAGTCCATCAATTAACATCTGGAGAAGACAAAAGCTGAAACAAATTCAGCATTAAGACGTTTTTAACTAAAATATGAGTCCATAATCCATAATAACGCTTCCTCCAGTGAAAAAGTGGTCTGGTCTGAATCAGGAGAGAAATCTGCACAGATCAAGCAGCGTTTAAACAGCTCTAAACACATATGTGGCTGGATTTTGATGTGAGAGACAACAGCCAACAGCAGATGCACCTTTTTCGTTATTATTATGGATTATAGACTCGTATTTTAGTTAAAAACGTCTTAATGATGGATTTGTTTCAGCTTTTGTCTTCTCCAGATGTTAACTGATGGACTGGAGTGCTGTGGATTACTTGTGGATTATTGTGATGTTTTTATCAGCTGTTTGGACTCTCATTCTGACGGCACCCATTCACTGCCAGTGAACAAGTGATGCAATGCTACATTTCTCCAAATCTGATGAAGAAACAAACTCATCTACATCTTGGATGCTCTGAGGGTGAGGAAATGTTCAGCAAATGCTCATTTTTGGGTGAACTATTCCTGTAAATCAACACACAAAGTCATTCAACATTGTGTTTAGAAACATATATTAGTTAAGCGAATGCCAGAAAACTTTATCTTTAAAAAAACGCTAAATTTAATGACTGTAACTGTATCTGTCTGATCTAAACCGCACAACAGCTGCTCTGAAATCACTGGAAGCCTCCTCTGGGAAAACTGGAAGCTTTCTGGATCCATTCGCCACCCGAATGTCAGCGGCCGTGGTGTAAAAATAGGCTGGTGCATTAAAACAGGTCAGCAGGTAAAGGAAAGAATGAAGCTTGTTTTTCCAGAAGGGCTTTTCTGCTGAAGGAGGCTGAACGTTCACTTTTACATCGGGTAAAACGAACAACTGGGATGCAGAATGCATGAATATAAGACAACAAAACACTAAAATGTGAATTTACCAAAACTTATCCACATATTAGATCACACTTGACATTCCAGGGTTCATGACATAACATAAGAAATCAAGAATACTACCGAGCAAAAATTCTACAAATCACAGCAAATAAATATTGCAATAAACATTAATTAAACAAAACCTGTTTGTACTTAACTAATAATTCAACTGTGTGTATATAAATAATATTTTATTATAAATTAAAATAAAAAATCTAATATATTTATATATAACTTCTTTAATGTATTTCTTAGCTAAATTATTTACATTATAATTTATATTTTGCATTATTTTTATATATAAAATTAATATTTATTTAATATGATGCAACACATCCTGTTGTTCATTGTAAATTAATCAGACTCATATTTTAATGACTCAACACATTATTTTATTGTAAAAGTACATGCATTGCCTTTTGCAACACATCCTGTTGTTCATTGTAAATTAATCAGACTCATATTTTAATGACTCAACATATTATTTTATTGTAAAAGTACATGCATTGCCTTAATGAATATCATAAATAATAACTATTTACTTCCAAAACCCATACAGTATTTTACAGTAAACGTTTTTTTTTTTTTTACTGTATATGGTCAGGTGATTTAACAGGAATTTACTTTTACATTTTTTTTTTTTTTACAGTGAATATGACACCAAGGCAACATTACAGTATCTACAGTAGCTTGTTAACAGACTAGTGCAATAAATGAAAATTAAAAACCTAAATATTAATTACAAACATAAAAGTACATGAATGGCTAATTAATTTCCTGCTAGTACTGGAAATATTGTAAGTAAAAAAAAAAAGTTTTTAAATTAATATTTTATAGAAATGTTATATTTTTAAAAGTAAACAATTATATATATATTTTTTTTTTATTTATTTTTTTTTAAACCAGTAACATGTACACTGTGATGTCGTGTTAACTATTTAAAAATTAAATAGGCCAAAATAAACAAGACCAAAAAAATGACTTGTTTATTCTCCAGCACCGGTCCGGTCCGGTCGGGCCCGTTATCACTCACCGTCCCGGATGTCATTCCCGCGGCTGCAGTTACTGCAGATGTGCTTGATATGACCGGAGATCACAAACGGCGTGTTGTTGTTACCGGAGGCGGTGGGCTGCCGCAGTCTGACCAGGTTAAAGGCTCTCCGTTTGCGCGGTTTCTCTGCGGACGATGACGATGATAACGATGAAGAAGATGACGCGTCCTCCCGTAACCGGGATGTGATCCAGGTCCCGTGCGCTCCCGTGAATGCGGGACCCGCCATGGGCTCAGCGGGCCCAGCGACACACACACACACACCCTGACGTGATCCACTTCGGTGTTTTCTTTAATATACCGCGTCTTTAAACCAACCGTTACCGGTCATTCTTGCGCATATTTGAGTGACTGGCGCAGATTTGTTTATCATAAGCGGACAGATGCGCCTCTCGGTAGCATCTCTACAAATTCATCAACGTGACGCAATGCCGTGAAGTCCACGTAAAAATACGCGGACCGGAATCGACCGTTAACGGGAGCAAATTTGTCGATCCTACTACAGCGAGAGCTTGTCTTATGAATATTAACGACCGAACGTGACGTTCGTCCCGCAGGCCTATCCGATTGGAAGCTGTTGTTAATCCTGAAGGCTTGGCTCATGAATATTAATGACGCAGCTTGACCCGGCCCACTTCATTGGAAGGATACGCTCATAAATATTAATGCAGCAATGTGACGTTCGGCCAGTAGGCATTTAAACAGCCGTTAACGTATATGGCGCTATTTTATTGTATATTTTTATTATTGCTTTTAAACAATTTTAAATTAAATTTTATCTTTTTTTATTACAGTTTGTTGGTTACCAAGCTGCGTGAGCGCCAAGCCTTCGCCATAGTATTATTTTCGCTGGCCACACAGTCCAGATCGGTCCAGATCCACACCGGATCTACCGAGAAACCCCGCCTACGTCACCGTGTTTCGAACGGTGTCGCACCGCTAGAGGCTGCGGTCACTGAAACCCGTAGGCTACTAAAATAAAAAATAATAACGGTAACCATTTTCCCAAAGACTGTATGTGTGCAAACCTATTGGGAAATGCTGCTTTAATATCTACAGGGCATAGAAAATTATGTAATTTAAAATCTACATGATATTATATATATTATAACATCTTTTTTAAATATATTTCCGAATATACAAAACATTTTCTGTATATTTTTATATATATTTTAAAAAGTAAAATATTTTTTAAATGCATTAAAATGTGTATTATTCACACGTGTCACATTTGAAGAAAAACTATATTTGTTGTTTATATGTGTGAAACAACACATTTGGATAAAAATCTTACTTTACAATGATCTAAAAAATGACAATACATAAGAGGCCTATGTAAAAAATGAAATGTTATTAAATCAAAATCTAGTTTTCTTGCCCCCAAATTGATTTTGAAATAGATTTTGGTTTATGAAAGTTTAATCTAAATATATTTCCGATTTCAAACATTTATTTCATTCAGCTTCACTGTTTACAACATATATTTAGCATTTATTTAAAATATATTTTGGCCAGAATATATATTTTTGCCATATGGGAATACTATGGTACTTGATTAATCCTAATAAAATAAGCAGAATGCCTTAAAAACTGCTATTAAAGAGAAATATTGCTGGTTAAGTGCACAGCATCACAATCAGTGCTGAGGTTCGATCACTTCTGTTTTAAGATCTTGTGATTGTGCGGTTGCTTCACTAAACTGGCCCCAGAACAGCCTGAGGAACATGTGCAGATGAAATATTATCCAGGATAAGCCAAACCATGACTCACATGCTGGAATGAATATTCTTTCTCATGCTTTCAATCCTAAAATCTCCAGCAGATGGCAATCTCTGGCGCTAATTCTGTTTATGAGAAAATTAACCCCCATGTGACTAATTGTGGCATGTGTGACTTTAATCATGTGTTTGTGTGTTTGCATGTGTGCCTTTCTCTTGCATCTGTTTTCATTGTGTGCACAAAGTAAAGCGTGAGTGAGTGTGTGTGTGTGTGTGTACGTGTGTGTGTGTGTGTGTGTGTGTGAGAGAGTGAGAGTGTGTGTGTACCTGGTATTTATCACGTTATGGGGACCAAATGTCCCCACAAGGATAGTAATTATTAAGACATTTTTGAGGTCCCCATGAGGAAACAAGCTTATAAATCATACAGAATGAGTTTTTTTGAGAAAGTAAAAATGCACAAAGTTTCCTGTAAGGGGTAGGTTTAGGGGTAAAAAGAAGAGGGGATGCCACACAGTGGTAAACATGGCCTTGTCCCAACTTTTTTGAGATGTGTTGATGCCATGAAATTTAAAATCAACTTATTTTTCCCTTAAAATGATACATTTTCTCAGTTTAAACATTTGATATGTCATCTATGTTGTATTCTGAATAAAATATTGAAATTTGAAACTTCCACATCATTGCATTCTGTTTTTATTCACAATTTGTACAGTGTCCCAACTTTTTTGGAATCGGGTTTGTATATTTCGTTAGAGAATCACTAATAAGTATTAAAAAAAAATGCTAAATATCTGGACACATCTGGTGGGAATATGCAAAAAAATAATAATATATTACCTTTTTTGTGTTAAAATGTGACCTGGATACATATTGAATACATTTACCCAATTACCTAATATTTGTTTCTGGGGAAACTTCAATTAAGCTTCATTTACCAAATGACTGCAAATGCAGACTAATTTCAGTAAATGACTAAAGCACAAAGCGAATGATGGTCATGATGATCTGAACAGCCGTGCAGCAGAACCAGTGTTTTGTAACTCATCCTTCTGCTACAGAAGTCAGCTTGACGCATAGACAAACAGTTTAATCCATGATGTTATGCAACTGTATCCCTGTAACACACACACACACACACACACACACATACAGCAGTAATACATCAGACATACTAACACATGGTTCAGTGATTGGCTCATTCTGAGCAGATACACACACAGATGTAGGGACAAGGCTGCAGGCGATGTGTGTGTGTGTGTGTGAGTATCAGATGAGTGTGAGTGAGTGTGTGTGTGTGTGTGTGTGTGTGTGTGTGTGTGTGAGAGTATCAGATGAGTGTGTGTTGTGTCTGGACTCTCACAGCATATTGATCCATCAGCTCATGCAACCACAAGAACATCACAGCAAAATATACTGTACTAACACTTCAGCAGGGTTGTTATTTTAACTGAAACTAAAAACATTTTTTAATTGAAAAAAAGCTGAAATAAATTAAAATATTAGATGAAAAACTTCAACTTAAGAAACTAAAATTACTAAAACTAAAGCTGACATAAAATAATAAAGCTAAATAGAATAGATTTTTATATTTTCAGTTTAATTTAAATGTAAGTTTGATTAATTTTGTTGTGCTTTTACAAAAATGTATTACTATTTAGCTTTAATTTATTTTTATTTTATTTTAAGTTTCTTCATTTAAGTTTTTCATGTAATATTTTATTTTATTTTAACTTTATTTCAATTAACAATAATAATTTTTAATAGTTTTAGTTGAACAATAACAACACTGGTCAACAAATCATAAAAATATAACAAAAAATAAATAAATAAAAATAAAATGACAAGCACACAACAAAATTACTTAAACCCAAAATAAAATAAAAAAATAAAATTGAAACTAAAGTTAAATTGCAAATGTTATAATGAACTGAAAATATACAAATAAAAGCTAATTAAAAATAAATACTATAATAGTATAGGAAATAATACTTTACTAAAGAACATTGAGTGACTGGACATGACCGTGATTTATTGACCAGTGCTGCTGTTATTAACTAAAACTATTAAAAATTGTTTTCATTCAATTGAAATAAATCTGTAAAATAATATAATAATCGATGAAAAACTTAAATTTAAAAAACTAAAATAAAAATTTGAAATGTTGCCTCAGCAACATAAAATAAGTAGAAATTGAAATGCTAAAATTACTAAAACTAAAACTGAAATAAAAATGAATTAAAGCTAAATAGAAATATACATTAAAAAGGGACAGAACAAAAGTATTTAAACTTAAATTTAAATTAAACTGAAAACAAATATATAACAGCTAATTCAAAATATTAATAAATACTATAATAATATAGAAATAATACTTCACTGGATATGATCATGAGCGACTTAACATGAGATTTTCAAACATAAAGTTTGTAAAATTTAAAAATAAATAGTGGTCGACCGATATATCGGCCGATATTTGGCATTTTTCAAATATCGGCATCGGCCGATAAGTTTTTCTGCTTGGCCGATGTGTTCGAGAAAGTTATAATACTTTCTCGTTTGCCGTCAGCATTAAGCAAATACGCAATTATATAATTTAAACAAATCTTTGAATGACCTTGCAAACTTAAGTCGAACTTAAAACCTTGCAAACTTAAGTCGAATCCAGCTGTGAGATCTTGTGAAGTGTGCATTGTGCAAGTGCGCGCGTTCTCTGTGTGACCTTCAGTCCGTGTGAATTATTATCGGCTTTATATCGGCTATCGGCCACCCTGCTTTCCAAGATATCGGCATCGGCTGTCAAAAAAACAATATCGGTCGACCACTAAAAATAAACATCACATCCACAACTCAGATGATCTATCAAATAAAGTGTGAATGCAATGGTTTGAAATGTAATTGAAGGTCTGAACGTTTGAGGAGCATCAGCACTGATCTGCCCTAAAAGTTGCAACACATTCTCACCCCCAACTCTTTTTGACACCCAGGGTCCTCCACTGCTTCAAATAAGAAACCTTTGGCGTCAATATGCAGACTCGAAAGGCATTGGGAATTTTATCATCGTGATTAAATTATATATTGGGTAATAATTTTGCCATTATTGCTTGTATGTTAGGGTGTGATTTTTCAATGTAAACAGTCACAATTTTATTTACATTACACTATTTACACATTTATGAGCACATAACCCTACCCCTAAACCTAAGCATTTGTTGATATAAAACACAGGATATAGCAGGCAGATACATCTAGTCACAGTTTATTCAAAAAGTATTAATATTCCAAGTCTTCCGAGGCAAAACGATCACCGTCTCCATCCGCCGTGACTGTACTTTTATTTGCCTGCACGTGTTTTATATTGTTCAGAAGTGTGTAGGTTTAGGATAGGGGTGGGGTTAGGTGCTCCAAAATATCTATGAAAGAATACATTTACATAAAATGATTTCTATTTTGACAAATGCATGCAAACCATTAAATGCATCTTGATCGATGCATAAGGCAAACGACTGAAAGCCATGGAGGACCCCAAGCGCCAAAATGTGGGGGTCCTGACCAAGCGTCAATAGGTGACGAGTTGGGAGTAAGAACGTGTTGGAAAACACTAATGAGATGAAACAGAAACAACACACACACTTTACACTTGCAGCGCTGGCAAGATTCATTGTGAGGGAAAACCAGCTGCTCCACTATAATGTCATCACACTCACACTGGAGTAATCAGTGATGTCACAATAACACGCTAGAAAAACATGCACTTACTAAAAGTTCAAGTACTAAAATGACTAAAACTGTGCAGATTTCTCTCCTGATTCAGACCAGACCACTTTTTCACTGGAGGAAGCGTTATTACGGATTATAGACTCGTATTTGAGTTAAAAACGTCTTAATCCTGGATTTGTTTCAGCTGCTTTTGTCTTCTCCAGATGTTAACTGATGGACTGGAGTGCTGTGGATTACTTGTGGATTATTGTGATGTTTTTATCAGACTCTCATTCTGACGGCACCCATTCACTTGCACTGAACAAGTCATGCAAAGCTACATTTCTCCAAATCTGATGAAGAAACAAACTCATCTACAACTCGGATGGCCTGAGGGTGAGGATATTTTCAACAAATGTTCATTTTTGGCAAAACTATTCCTATTAAAAAGCAACTGCAGGATTTGAGATCTGTGATGGAGATGTTCAGCTGTTGAATTTTGCTCAGTTCCTCACACAATATAATGCACGAGTCCTACAGATGAGTTATAGAGCTTAAATAGAGTATTAATCACCACCTGCTTTCACTGCATGGAAAATAAAGCTCATCCATTCTGCCTAAACATCTCCTTTAGTGTATTATTAATCCAGTCATACAGGCTTGGACTGAGATGAGTGACAGAACTGAAGATCTGAAATATAATGCCGCTAATATAAAGATCCAGCAGATGAACTAGTGAGGTCACGTCTTGAGATCCTCAACCTCCTTCAGATGAGCGCATTGAACCGCATGACTCACCGCATCAACACAGCGCATTTCACCAGTGTGTGTGTGTGTGTGTGTGTGTGTGTGTGTGTGTGTGTGTGTGTTTCCCCTCCTCAACCTCCTTCAGATGAGCGCATTGAACCGCATGACTCACCGCATCAACACAGCGCATTTCACCAGTGTGTGTGTGTTTCCCCTTCACAAACAAACATCTGCATCTCCAAAACACACCTCCGGAGCAGCTCTAGCACTTAGAAAACCACGGTACCATGGTCATTTTTATAGTACTATGGAGTACCATGTAAATACTGTAGTGTATGGGTATGGTAATCATCCAATGCCATGGTAATACCATGTTTGGTACTTTATCAAAGTGCATTTACCATGGTATTCTTTGAGTACTGAGATATTTGCTCATGTCTATATGTTAATCACTACACCATGGTAATATCTCTATAGTATTTGAGTAAATATTGTAGTATATACATATGATAATCATTTTTGGACATTTGGCAATATTGGGATTCTTTGAAGTAGCTTGGAGTAAATACTGTAAATAATATGGTATATGTCAATTCACCATGGTATTTTTGAAGTAGCTTGGAGTACTATGTAAATATAATGGCATATGTACATTTGTTACCATATTTAAGTACATATACCATTGTATTCCTTAAGTACTGTGATTTTTTTGGACACATTACCATGGTATTCTGGAACACCATGTAAATAGTACTATATGGATACGGTCGGTAATCATCAAGCACCATAGTATTACCATGTTTTGGACATTTACCGTGAGTCTATATGTTAATCACTACACCATGGTAATATCATGGTATTCTCTATAGTATTTGAGTAAATATTGTAGTATATAGATATGGTAATCATTTTTGGACATTTGGCAATATTGGGATTCTTTGAAGTAGCTTGGAGTAAATACTGTAAATAATATGGTATATGTCAATTCACCAAGGTATTTTTGAAGTAGCTTGGAGTACTATGTAAATATAATGGCATATGTACATTTGTTACCATATTTAAGTACATATACCATTGTATTCCTTAAGTACTGTGATTTTTTTGGACACATTACCATGGTATTCTGGAACACCATGTAAATAGTACTATATGGATACGGTCGGTAATCATCAAGCACTGGTATTTTTGAAGTAGCTTGGAGGACTATGTAAATATAATGGCATATGTACATTTGTTACCATATTTAAGTACATATACCATTGTATTCCTTAAGTACTGTGATTTTTTTGGACACATTACCATGGTATTCTGGAACACCATGTAAATAGTACTATATGGATACGGTCGGTAATCATCAAGCACCATAGTATTACCATGTTTTGGACATTTACCGTGATAATATTCAGGATTCTTTGAAGTAGCATGGAGTAAATACGGTAAATAACATGGTATATGTCATTGCACCATGGTATTTTTGAAGTAGCTTGGAGTTCTGTGTACATAAAATGCCACATGTACATTTGGTACCATATTAAAACACATGTACCATGGTATTCTTTAAGTACTATGACGTCACGTCTAATCATTTAGTGCCATAGTATTTCTTTTTAGCACACTTTACCATGGTATTCTTCAAAGTACTTAGGAGTAACATGTAAATAGTACCATATGGATATAGCAATCATCCAGTACCATGGTAATACCATGTTTTTGGACATATACAATGGTAATATTGGATTCTTTGAAGTACCTTGGTGTAAATATAGTGTAAATAAGCAGTATGTAAATATAATGGCACATGTGTATTTGGCAACTTATCAGAGTGAATATACCATGGTATTCTTTATGTACTGTAATATTTGGTCATGTCTAATAATCACTCAGTACCATAGTATTACTGCTATTACATAGTAATACCATGTTTTTAGACATGTACCATGGTAATATTGGATTTCTTTTGAAGTACTTTGGAGTAAATACATCAATGGTATGCACAATTTTTTATTTTTGACATTTTTTTGAAAGCTATATTGTAATCATTTAGTACCATATCAAAATGCATATACCATGGTATTCTTTAAGTACTGTCATGTCTACATGTTAGTCGCTCAGTATTAACATTTTGGACACTAATATGGTAAAGCACGTGTTTTTAGACATTTGGTACCAGTGTAATATCATGGTACTCTTGGAGTGCCATGCTGCTGCCATCCAATAATCATTCAGTACCAGGTATATGATAGTAGCATGGTATTTTACCACAGTACAGCAGTGTACACCCACACTCACCTGTCTGTAGTGTGTAGGACAGCCTGGTTTCGGTCAGGTACGGTGTGTCGCTCTTGGATCGGGCTCTTCTGATGGGCCGCCGGTCCACATCCTCCTGCTCGGGCGCCGCCGCCGCCATCAGAGCCGCGGGACCCCCGGTGCAGCCCCGTTAACGGCGAGGGACAGTCACGGTAGAGACGCGGAAGAGCGATCAACCGACTCGACACACGCGAAACAGAAGCGCGCAGACCGTCAATCGCATCCCGCCCTGATGCAGCACACGGACGAACGGAAACATCCAGAGCGCGTGGAACCGTTACGAACCGGGATGACGTGCTCGGCACGGAGAATCTGCACCGATGCTGCGGAGAGCGAGCGTCCCTCACGCGTTGCACGCGCCGGATCTCATGACACACGCATGTAGATGTAGTAAACACCGGGGAAACGGCACCGATCTCCGTGCAGCTGTGGTAGCATCAGCGCTGATCATTGATCCGGAGCTCTTCACCTGTCTACGGTTCCGAGCTGACTCATACTGAACCATACAATAGAAGCTGACTCAAATTCACACGGGTTTCCATTGCAAACTACAATACAAATACAGAAATGTAAAAACATAAAACAGAGGAGCAAACTTAAATGCATGATAAGATAAAAATGCAAAATAAAAATGCATATAAAACAGAAACTATACATTTTGCATGTTGTTAGTTTGCATGGTTAATCATTAATTACAGTGTGCTTTTATACAAATTAAGTCATTTGGAAAAATGATTAAATGTAATTAATGTAATGTCAATCCACTTTTGAAAATACATTTGTTAAAGTCATATAAAGCTTACTTATGTTCTTAAGAGTTAAAATGCAAAAATTCGCCGATTTGTTTTGAGCGACTGTCTAAATCTACGCACCAACGCTGACTCGACCAATGGCGTTTGTCGGGGGCGGAGTTATCTGATTGTTCGACCAATGGCCGACGGGGGGCGTGTTCGTAAAGCTGATGGGCGATACCACTTATTTTGTTTTCGATACGATACCGATACTTTCAAAGGACAGTATTGCCGATACCCCTAAACTTAACTTTTAAATGATTAAACTTATTAAATTATTAAGATAAATGATACCCATTTAACATTATATTTGAAAGGCATTTAACATTCAAAACGACTTAATTGCAGCTTATTAGATTATATTTTTATTTACGTGTGATTAAAATGCACCCGTAAAATGCAACCTTTTTATTCTGACAGTGTATGATTTATAATAAACAATATGGAATAAAACCTGATCAATATGAACTTTAACGTTCAATTTAAATAAATGTAATTGCACAAACTATAGGCTACAATTTCAATTTGTTTATTGTGAAATAACTCAAACATGTTTTTCTGTCCTCTGATAAGAAGAAACGCGTACATAATTAATTCTATAAAAGCATTTAACAGACTTTCAGAAATATACTCAGACATTTCACCTTTATTACTTATAATTGACGAATACTAATGTTAATATTACTAAATTAAATATTAATATTATGAAACTGATTTGTGTAATTTGATCAAACACCTAAACTATAACAGAATGTTTATGCTGCTGTTTTATGATGATAAAAGAAAAAAAAACGAATGTGCTACATAGGCTAGTAGGAACAACCCAAGTTCAGTTTCATCTGTATATGAATTTGTGCATTCATTAAACTTATTTAAATGCTCTTTTGTGGTTCACCGACTGTTTCTCGGGTATCACAGAATTCTTTAAGGAAATGAAAGTGAAAACATCGAAGACGATGGAGAGCTTCCTCCAGTTCGTCTGATGGCATCGACAGGGTGTTGAGTGTGTGTGTGTGTGTGTGTACCTGGTATTTATCACGTTATGGTCCCCACAAGGATAGTAATACTAGTAAATTTTGACCTTGTGGGTAAATTTTTGAGGTCCCCATGAGGAAACAAGCTTATAAATCATACAGAATGAGTGTGTGTGTGTGTGAGTAATGCATGTCTGAAAAGGTCACACTACCTGAAGTGGCAGCAGCTCCGTGAATGTGTGTGATCTCCACTGAACCCAACACACACACCCTGATCCTCCAACAACCTCCTGCTGTACAACAACCCCACAGACTGCACACACACACACAGACACACACACACACACACACACACACACACACACATGCGCACATTAACACTGTCTCTGAGTGTTTGCCTTTGGGAAAAATATATCACAATATATCCCATTACAATGTAATTGCGATGATTTACATTCATGCATTTGTTGACTTGTATTGCATTCAAAATATCCATTGTTTTTCATCAGTTCATGCAATCACTGAGAATCGAACCCATGATCTTGGCATTGCAAGTGCCATCCATGATACTGTTTGAGCTACAGGAATTTGTGATATTTAGATGAAACAGAAACATTTGGAGTTGGAGAAGTTCTTTTATAGCATACACAACGGTTGTTATTTAACTAAAACTAAATCCATTAAAAAAACATTACAAATAAAATTACAAAAACATTTTATAACAATAAATGTTAACTGAAATAAAATATTTTTTAAAAACAAACTTATTTTATTTCATCTAGTTACCATGGCAACATTCCTCATTTTCATTTAGTTTAAGTAGATGTACTAAAATATCTAAACCTAAAATAAAAACTAATAGAAATAACTATATAGACATATTTAAAAGTTTTATAGTAAGTTTTTAAATGACATATTTAAAAATAAAAACAACAAATAAAAATACTAAAACTTTAACTAAAATGACAATAGAAAATAATTATTGAAATATAATTTAAGATATTAATACAAACTATAATATTATCTTACACTATATTACAAGCTAAACAGAGTCAGATAAATAAAATTAGTTCTATCAATTAAGTTTGTGTCGTTCCAAACCCATACAAAGAAATTGTTCAATGTTTGATACTTTTATGGTGTTTTTATGTTTTATCCTTTTTGCACATAATTATTTTTCACTGTAAAAGAGCAGCTTGGACATTCTGTCTAACGTCTCCTTTTGTGTTCCTTAGAAGACAGAAATTCATACAAGTTTGTAATGAAATGGGCGTGAATTTGTATATTAAGGCACCTCCTGAACACACACATACACACACATTTAAAAAATACATATTAATTGTACACATTAAATAATGTTTGATCGCCCCTTTGCAGTTGTGTGGGAATACATCATTTATTCCATTCCAATTAATTACATGTATTATTAAAAATAATATTAAATATTCAATAATCATATTTCGAAACAATATTTAAAAATAAATATTATTTAACAACAAAAATTATAAATATATTCATATTATTAAACAGTGCTTCTCCAGGAACTTCAAAAACGGCTCAATAAGATTTTATGTTTTAGAATGTGTTTTATGGAAGATTGTTTCTGCTGTGAAAAACAAGGTAATTGCACCATTTTATATCACAGTTCTGACTTCTTTTTTTTCAGAATTGTGAGAAAAAAGTAAAAATTGTGAGATATAAACTCTGAACTGCAGGAAAAAGTCAGAATTGTGAGATATGAACTGAGATTCACAAGAAAAACACTCTTAATTGTGAGATATAAACCCAGATGTGCAAGAAAAAAACGTCAGAATTGTGATGTAAATTCAGGTTTACAAAAAAAAAAAGTCCAAATTGTAAGATATAAACTGAGATTCACAAGAAAAACAGTCTTAATTGTGAGATATAACTCAGAATTGAGAGGAAAAAAAAAGCACAAATTGTGAAATATAAAGTCAGTATTGCAAGAAAAAAAGTCAGAATTGTGAGATAAAAAGTCGCAATAACCTTTTTTTTTTATCCCGTGGTAGAAATAAGCTTCTATAGTTTTGGCACGTTTGCTCATCAGCAAAATCATTATGAATATATTGTGTATGTATTGTCCCGTGCCTGTTAAGCTCCGCCCTCTCCACGCTCCACCCACTCTGCTCTTGCAGCTGATAGGTCACCGGAACCACACCCATCCCCTCCAGGGGGCGTATCAGAGTGTGAGGGGCGGGGTCTGGTATCATAACCGTAGACACGCCCTCTGATTGACACAGCAGCCGCAGCCTCACCTGTATTCGGTTTGGTAAAGATATACTCCTGATTAACTTGATCATTCATCAAGGCCATCAGCAGCAGATCTTTATTCCACAATAAAAAGGTTTTATGAATTGAAACATGCGCCTAATCACTCACAGCCAAAGTTATAAATGATAAATTAATGATTTTGTATTGTACCATCAAAGCTCTCTGGGTGTCAACAGTGATGAAGACTTGCTCTGGACTGGTCAGGACGTCTCCGTCCCGCAGAGAAATTAACTTTGCTATAGTGTTTCTCAAATACAATCGACCCACAGGACTCAGTGTACGAACCTGGAAAGAGAAGCGACCACGCAGCCAATCAGATCGTGAGCCTCAGGGGTCACATGACAGTTTTAACAAAACCAGACATTAAAGTACACATTCAAACTGAGAAATGTAATTTTTTTTACATCAATAAATAAAAAAAGAAAATGTATGTATATATATATATATATATATATCTCACAGCGTAGTTTTACTAAATAAAGTTAATAAAAGAAATTAATAACTATTATTAAGTAATATGCATGCTAATAAGAAACTAGTTAATAGTGCAAATCAGTCCCTAAACTAAAGTGTTACCTAAAATTTCCCTAAAAAAAGCTTCTTTCCAAAAACATTTTTGACAGTATTGTATCTTACAGTAAGAGATTTTTACTGTATCTTTTTGCATTCTTTTTCCGTTTAAATCACGATAACGTGTTTACATGACTATTTAGTGTGTATTAATTCACCTGCTCTTCCTCAGCTGATGGTGGTCTGGTTATTTTCTGCAGATCAGACATGTCTTTAGATGCTGTCTGTCGGCAAACAGCTCGGCGTGTCTCTCCTCTCATGCAATATATGACTGCATTAACTTACTGTGCTCCGTGAGTTCAGTCCCTGTAACTCTCAGGCATAGTTCATATAGCACGTATATATAAGCAGAAGTGATGCACGATGCACCGGTTTCATCTTCCTTTGGTAGTTTCAGTATAAATGGTTAAACATTTGCAAAGCAGTTCAAAGAGGATCACACAATCATGTAAATAAGTCACCAAAAATACCTTTATTAGTCTGTAACAATACACATGCAATGTGCAAAAGTCAGTATACACAATCATATAATATGCACTGAGTGAGTGTGTCTGTTCAGTGTTTGGGAGCATTACAATAGACTTGATGTTGTTCATCTTGCTGTTTTCTCGGGACACTGGATTTTGTAGCCCACTCTATACGCCTGCAGATACACACGCGCCTGATTTATCCTACAACCACAGAAAACACATCCGATTCTTCAAAAATGACAGTAAAGACATTTTAAATTCTAGAAAAGATTTCTATTTGAAATAAATGCTGTTCTTTTGAACTCTCTATTCATCTGCGAATCCTGAAAAATAAAATGTATCACCGTTTCCACACAAATATTAACTGTTTTCAACATTGATAATAATCAGAAATGTTTCTCAAGCAGCAAATCAGCATATTAGAATGATTTCTGAAGATCATGTGACACTGAAGACTGGAGACTGAATACTGGAGTAATGATGCTGAAAATACAGCTTTGATCACAGAAATAAATTACAGTTTAACAGATATTCACTTAAATTGTAATAATATTTCACAATTTTTACTGTATTTTTGATCAGCCTTGGTGAGCAGAAGAGCCTCAAAATTCATAGAAATTAATAGGGCTTGAGATAAATATGGCACCAAAATTAACAAAAATACCAAGAAATTCAAGATACGGGATATCTAAATTTAATTACAAATTAAAAAGAATCTAAATTTGAAGTGAAGCGTGAAAGTGAACGAAAAGTGTCGATTATAGCATTACATTCAGAACTGCTCACATTGCATCAAAGATTTATTTTTACGTTTTGGCAGCATTGAGCATTATTACTGATCACAAAGGTTTAAATGCCAACATAATGTAAAAGTTCATTTCTGCCACTGCCGTGATTTAACATTACTCGTACTGTGACAGATTCTGTTGATTTGTGTGTGTGTGTGTGTGTGTTTGTGTTCGACATGTATTTAGTACAGAGCTGGACTCCCAGCGGTCCGCAGCGGTCCACGTAACTCTCCCGAAAGCCTTTCCGCACGGCGCGGGCCATACTGACCACCGTAGTCACGACGGGACACACGCTGAAACAGAGGAGGATGCTGCTGCTCTTTAATTCACTAACATGAGGAGTGTATGTGTGTGTGTGTGTGTGTGTGTGTGTGTGTGTGTGAGTGTGTGTTCTCTTACAGTTTTGTAATAATATTTCACAATTTTTACTGTATTTTTGATCAGCCTTGGTGAGCAGAAGAGCCTCAAAATTCATAGAAATTAATAGGGCTTGAGATAAATATGGCACCAAAATTAACAAAAATACCAAGAAATTCAAGATACGGGGCTAAAAATTTATCTAAATTTAATTACAAATTAAAAAGGATCTAAATTTGAAGTGAAGCGTGAAAGTGAACGAAAAGTGTCGATTATAGCATTACATTCAGAACTGCTCACATTGCATCAAAGATTTATTTTTACGTTTTGGCAGCATTGAGCATTATTACTGATCACAAAGGTTTAAATGCCAACATAATGTAAAAGTTCATTTCTGCCACTGCCGTGATTTAACATTACTCGTACTGTGACAGATTCTGTTGATTTGTGTGTGTGTGTGTGTGTGTTTGTGTTCGACCTGTATTTAGTACAGAGCTGGACTCCCAGCGGTCCGCAGCGGTCCACGTAACTCTCC
>NW_015548282.1:39132-55438 GCF_001515605.1 Sinocyclocheilus anshuiensis
GAGAAAATCCACTCTAGAACAGAAAACAGACTCTTTAAATGGCCATAATTTGAGCTGAAAGCGCACTGACCCACACAGCTGCGTCCATCGATGTGCAGCTGATACCCGCGTCGACACGAGCAGAGAAAGGAACCCGCTGTGTTTGTGCAGGTCTGTTCACACGTGTCATTACTGCTCACACACTCGTCCACATCTACACAAAGACACACACACACACACGCACATGTTGCAACATATGTTGCAAATATTTTGGTAATACTAAATATACAGGTAGACGTCATTGTAACAACGTTCGTAGGTCGGGAAGAAGGAGGCGGGAACCGGCAAACATTTAAGATTTTAATAAAATAAACAAATACAAAATGAAAGTAAAGCGGCAGCCCCTCGCGGACGACTGCCGCACACAAAACACAAAATAAAGTCCAGGCCTGGTCCTCTCTCGTCTTTCACTGTCGTAACTCCTCCTTTTATCCTTCCGGAGATCCTCTGTGGGACTCGAGACCGGTGAGTGGTGCAGGTGTCGCTCATTATCAATTACTCCACCGGCCTCGCTCCGTTCCCACGGCTCTCGGCCCCGCCCCCACTCGTCAGAGTCATGTTAATAAATTACATTAAATCAAATTAAATTAAAATCAATTAAATCCAACTGAAGTGCAGAATTCAATTAAAGGGGTCATATGATGCGATTTCAATTGTTTCTTTCTCTTTGGAGTGTTACAAGCTCTTGGTGCATAAAGAAGATCTGTAAAGTTGCAAAGACTAAAGTCTCAAATCCAAAGAGATATTCTTAATATTTTATAATATTATTATAAATTGTATATATACAATTTAATACATTTCAATAATTCACATTCACACGACATGCAGGCGAACAAATAAAATACTTAATTCTAAAAATGAACTATGCATTAGATGTAAGTGTGTGCGTGTGTATGTCACTCACCTGTGCAGTGTGTGCCGTTGCCACGGTAACCGCGCTGACACACACAGCTGTAACTGCCCAGTGTGTTCTCACACTCGCCTCGGCCGACACACACATGCTGCTCCTCCACACACTCGTCCACATCTGAGAAACAACATCATCATCTGTTCATTGCATCTCTCTTTAGTTGAATTACACACTCTTACAGGATTTACAACAAAAATCCATCAGGTAATGCAGGTAAATTCAGCAAAAATCCATCAGGTAATGCAGGTAAATTCAGCATGCAGTAAGTCATGAGCAAACAAAAGTGAGCTTTCAGAGATTTGAAACTCAAAAGGATGAGTTCAGCAACTACCTTCACATATAAGAAAACCTGGACACTGAGCACCTGAGAGACAGACAGACAGATTAAATCAAGCTGCTGGTTAACAACAGCCAAAGCTTTACACTGCACATGAACACCAGCATGCAACTGAATCAATGACATGACATCTTCTCAGATATTACTGCATTAATGCATATTAATCGAAAATGCATTCAAAATGGCATTCAAACTTTGCATAATTCCAATGTTAAAGATTTTTAATGCACAATTTTGTGGCAAAAAAGTAAAACATGTTAACAAAGTCCTGAGAATGAAGAAAACATCTCAGTAATAGGGTAAAATATTGAAGAATTATAAAGAGTTCACAAACTGACAATTGTTACAAAATAAATACATTTGTTGTTTACATTTTTTTTTTTTTTTATTATAATTTTTTCACACTCATGATTAAGATGCATCACAGGCGTGACAAAACCATTGAATTATTAAACGATTGCTCTACCTGACATTTTTAGAGTCATCAAATAAAACCTTTTCTTGAAAACAGTATAAATGTTTTCAAAAACATATGAACTAACAGGAAAACATTTCATTTCTAATAACTAAGCAGCAGGGTTATTACTATAAATTATACTAACAAAACTAAAACCATAAAACAATTTTTGTTACTTGAAATAAAATAAACTTTAACTGAAATTAAATATTTAAATTATAAATTAACTATTAAATTATTTAATTGAATCTATATAAACATTTCTCATTTTCAGATAAACTAGATGTACTAAAATAACTAAAATCAAAACTTAAATAAAAATGAATGAAGAACTACATAAAACAACTAATGAAATCTAATAAAAATGACAAAAACAAACTACAAATTTACTAAAACTTTAACTAAAATGAAAAAAAAATTAACAGAAAATATGAAAATACAAACAAAATCTAAATTCTTAATAAAAACTCGATACTAAACTAACCCTGCGAAGCACATGCATGTAAAGTAGTTCTTTACAAAAATTTCTCTTTATCATAACATCTGTCGCTCTCGCTCGACTCTAGGTTCAGACACAGAGCGAATGATAAAGATATATGGGTTAATACTACGATCACAGACAGACAGACAGACAGACAGACAGACAGACAGAGACACACACACACACACACAGACAGAGACACACAGACAGACAGACAGACAGAGACACACAGACAGACACACAGACAGACAGACTCTTACCCACACACGCGGCTCTGTGCTCTCTGAATCCAGCCTGACACACACACGTGTAGCTGCCGTCTGTATTCACACACACGTTACCCAGCTCCCTGCGGCAGCTCTCCTCGAAATTACATTCGTCAACATCTGCAGAGACACAGAAGAGTGTTTAAACATTCACCTGACTCTTTTCCATAATCAGCTCACTTGTAACGTGCAGAAGAACTGACAGATATTCAACAAATATGGGTGAATTTTCATTTCATGTCAACTTTAAAACTGAAATAAAAACAGAAAATATAAAAAGTTGCAAAGGAAATATTTCTCATTTTCATTTAGTTTATTTTGATGTACTGAAATAACTAAAACAAAAACTACACATTTTTTACATATATATAAAAAAAAAACACACTACAAAACTAAACATTCAACTAAAAAACCCATAAAAAACCATATAGACATACTGAGAAAAATAAAACTAATAAAAATGACAGAAACAAACTACAAAATTACTTTCACAAAAATGAAAACAGAAAATATAAAAAAATTAAAACTAATTAAATGAAACACACACACACTGAACGCACCGACACAGTTGTGTCCGTCGAGCGCCAGCACGAATCCCGCCGGACACGAGCAGGTGAAAGATCCCGGTGTGTTTGTACACACGGCTCCACTTCCACACGCCTGCAGACCTGTTACTGCAGCTAACACACACTCATCTACATCTACAACACACACACAACACACACAATAACTAACTACACAAGACAACTAGTCACAGTGTTTTAAACTCATAAACCTAGCTGCAAACGAAGAATACGGCTTATGTAAAAGTAATAGTTCACCCAAAAATGAAAATTGCCTGAAAATGTACTCATTCTTAGGGCATCCCAGATGCAGATGAGTTTGTTTCTTCGTCAGATTTGTAGAAATGTAGCATTGCATCACTTGCTCAGCAATGGATCCTCTGCAGTGAATGGGTGCCGAGTTTTTAAGTAATGTTCATTTTTGAGTGAATTGTATCTGCTGTTCATAGTTCATTTTCTCTTTTAATTTGAAGAATCTCGCTGAGAAAGTTAAAGTTAGTCCGTTGACACCGTTTCACAGAAGCTTGTGTTTATATCATGTACTTGTATTGAGTTTCTCATGCACACCTTTACATCCTTCCGCACTCATCAGGTAACCACGGAAACAGCTGCACAGGTAGGATCCAGGTGTGTTTGTGCAGTTGGCATGGTAACCGCAAGGCCCCAGGTCGCCCTGGAGACACTCATCAACATCTGAAATACAGGAAAAGTACATTTAACATAATAATGTATTCTTTATTATTTATTATTCAGAATATTACAACACTTTCAGTGAAGGTATACTGTTGAAGATCAGTATCACTAATATAGTAAGAAGACATTCTCATAAGTGTGTGTGTGTGTGTGTGTGTGTGTGTGTGTGTGTGTTTGTGTGTGTGTGTGTGAGTTTGACCTGGTAATGAAGGTTTGTGTGTCGTATCGCTCAAGTTGCCGGTGGTGAATGTAACTTCAATCTAAATGCAAACACACATTAGAGTTAATTAAAGTAAAACTATAGCATTTAACAATTTTATGTAACTTGAAATAAAATAAATATTAACTAAACTAAACCAAAATATATATTTTAAATAATTATTTTAATTCAGCTATTTGCCAAGGCCACATTTTGCATTTTCATTTAGTTTATCTTGATATACTAAAATAACTAAAACAAAAAAAAGGAATGAAAACTATATAGACATAAAAAAAAAAACTAATAAAAATGGCAAAAACAAACAACAAAATTACTAAAACTTTAACTAAAATTAAAATTACAGGAAACTTTCTGCATTTTTAGATTTTCAACAAACATAATTCTGTGTGATTTATTAGCTTGTTTACGCATGGGGACCTCAATTTAGGGGGACACGAGTCCCCGTGAGTCTGTGTGTATTCAGGTTTATGTCCCCACCAGAATAGAAGAACAGGTACACACACACACACACACACACACACAGTGGCACACCACACACACACACTCACTCACTCCCATACACAACCTCTACACATTATATATGTATATTTGTCATGCAAACACAGTTCTGACTCTTTGGAAGTCGTGCAAACACTTTAGGACACAACTAGTTGAGTAATCAAAAACACAGCTTACTTATACATACGTTCTGTTACATTGCATTACAAAGCTGCAGTATATACATTACAGCTGCACTCATGAAATGATTCGCATAAAGAAACGTAAGCATCGACAAACAATGCAGCAAAGCAGGCCACAAAAGAAAGATTCAACATCATCTCTGTGTATTTAATTTATAAATGATTTCACTTAAAAACACACCTGAAATAGCGGAGAGCTCGCGCAGCACAATCCCAGCGAGCAGATGCTGGATCTCTGAACGACTCTTTAACTGACTCGGGAATCACGACTCCCCAATGAATCATGAAGGAGTTGTTAAGAAAAGACTCGCGTGTGAATTAAAACGCCGTATTCCGTTTAAATAATATTGTAGTTTTAACGTTAACACTGCTGTTTTAAGGCACCAAAAACACAACGAAAATGTCTTAATGACTGAGTTAAAAGATTTGTTCTTTTTACTGATTCGTTCATTTGAATCAAATAAACGCGAGAATCCTGAGTCACTCCAGCTGAGTGAAATTGATTCTACATCCTGCAGTTTAACTCTTTCCTGTCCATTCAGGGACAAACTATCAGTACAATGGACATTCACATTGTGCAACAAAAACAAAGTATTGTAATGTGCTGATGTCAAAGCACCTTACAAGAGAAAGAAAGAAAATATTTTTTTAAATGTTAAATGAGCATTTTATTAGCCTTTAAAGCATCAATCTCTAAATAAACAACTCAGCAAACATGATAATTGAGAGCGTCAATTTATAAATGACTGTAAATATTTATAAATTGTTTTCTATGTTGGTGTTTTATATTGTTTAAATGTTCTTTCTACATTTAAACATTGTTTAAATCTAATATATGTAAAAACAATGAAAGGAATATCATCAATCTATCTTAATAGCAAGCTATTTGAATATATACTCACTGTATGCAATCTGAATATTTGTCCACCAAATATATATCTGAATATCTATCAAATATTTATCAGAAAATATATCAATCCATCATCTGAATATGTATCCATCTGTATATCTATCCTTCTGTCTGAATATCTATCATCAAATATCATATCTATTTGAATATATCAATCTATCTTAATGCCAATCTTTATGATAGATCTTGAGAACGACAGCTTCTCTCAGAAGGAAACTGATTCATTTCCTAGCAGCTATAAGAAATGCATTATGCTGTATTGAAATGTGCCAAGGAGCACGTAAAGACCTAAATTACACATCAAACAGCGGTTTACCTCCGGGGTGGCTCGCCAAAAACACCAGCAATGGATCTCATGATCACAAACATAGAAAAAAGCTCTTAAACAGTGCCAATGTTGACTGTAATTCTCATTTGTATCATAAACATGTTTAACGAGATGCGTGAATATCAAAGACAGAGACCAAGACAAGCAAACACATTTGAGCGGTTTTATTCACTGATATTCGTCCAGCAACAGTAGCATGACTGTTTTCGTGTGTGTGTGTGTGTGTGTGTGTGTGTGTTAGATCTTGTTGAACGCCGCAACATCCACACTCTGAACCTGCAACAACACAAAACAAACATGTCAAGCTGCACGTGACATTTGAAGACTGAAGCGCAGTTTATGGGAACTTTACTCACGTAGTCCTCAAACTTGGTGATCTCCTCCTCCAGGAAGTCTGTTCCCACCTTGTCGTCCTCCACCACGCAGTTGATCTGCAGTTTCTTGATGCCGTAACCCACAGGAACCAGTTTGGAGGCTCCCCACAGCAGCCCATCCACCTGTACCGACCGCACACACTCCTCCAGCTTTGCCATGTCCGTCTCATCGTCCCACTGCGAACGCCAGGAAAAACAGTTTAAAAACCTTGAGAAGCCTGGCCAGAAAGATTGATGCCATTTAAAGGGGTCATATGATGCGATTTCAAGTTTTCCTTTCTCTTTGGAGTGTTACAAGCTGTGCATAGATAAGATCCCTAAAGTTGCAAAGACTAAAGTCTCAAACCCAAAGAGATATTCTTTATAAAAGTTAAGACTGGTCCACGCCCTCCTAAAACGCCTCGTTTAAACACGCCCCCACATGTCTACGTCATTGTGTGGGAAGATTTGCATAACGCCGCCCAAATGTTCACGCAAAGAAAGAAGGTGTAACTTTATTGTTGCTGCCAACGCCGCCGCGGCCATGTCGTGAAGACACTGTGTGTTTCGTTGTGAAAGCGAAACTACTTTGTTTGGTCTTCCAAAGGTTTTAAGGTAATTCAGTCTATCAGACAAATGGATAGACTGTCATGCGGTGACTAGGGTATTATGAATGGATGCTTAGTGGTTGCTAGGGTGTTCTCTGTGATTGCAAAGGTGCTGTTAGGAAGTTCTGAGTGGTTGCTAGGTGGCTGATAGGACATTGTAAGGTGGTTACTGGGTGTTCTGTGTTGCTGTTGATTTATAGTGAGTTCTGAACATTTGCTAAGGCTTTGCTACACGATTACTAGTGTGTCCTGGGTGGTTGCTAGGGGGTTATGGATGGTTGTTAGGGTGTTGCTAGGGGTTTTGGGTGGGTGCTAGACAGTTGCTGGTGTATTCTGGATGTTGCTAGGGAATGTTCTAGGTTGTTGCTAGAACAATGCAAGATGGTTACTGGGTATTCTGTGTTGCTGTTAGAAAGTTGTTATGTGGTTGGTAGGGTGTTGTGAATGTTTGTTAAGGCTTTGCAATGCAGTTGTGTTCTGGGTGGTTGCTGTGTTACTAGGGTGTTCTGGATTGTTGCTAGGAGGTTGCTAAGGTGTTTTATGTTGTTGCTATGTGTTACTGGGGTGTTCTGGGTGGTTTGGTTGGGCATTGCTGGGGGTTCTGATGGTTGCTAGGTGGTTGCTATGGTGCTCTAGATGGATGCTAGGTAGTTTCTTGATGTACTGGGTGGTTTAAATGAAAATTTGAAATATTGGCAACTAACCAAAATAAGTTACATTTGTACAAAATTACTAAGAACTAAAACTGAAAAAGATAAAACTAAATGAAAAAATAAAAGATTAAGCTAAAATTAAAAATTACAACTCAAAATAAAAAAATAAACACCAATTCAAAATATTAATAAATAACATAATACTAAATTAATAGTGCTAAAATAACACTGGTTGCTGTTGTGTTCTAAGTGCTTGTTAGGGTGTTGCTATGCAGTTGCTAGGGTGTTCCAGGTAGCTATTAGGTTGTTTCTATGTGGTTGCTATGCAGTTGCTAGGGTGTTCCAGGTAGCTGTCAGGTTGTCTCTATATGGTTTCTATGCGGCTGCTAGGGTGTTCTACACTCTAAAAAATGCTGGGTTGTTTCAACCCAATGTTGGGTCAAATATGGACTAACCCAACTGTTGGGTTAAATTTTGGTTCCCTTTCAGTCAGTCACGTTCGACGTTACGTCAGTCGTGACTGACGAATTGGGATGCAGCGTGGAGCTGGCCGCAGGAAACCGGCGAAGCCCGCCTCTGCCCCTGCCAAGCCCGTGAAGCACCAGGGCAGGCGGCGTCCCTGTGATGGGCGACCCGGAGCCCTTGGATCCTGCTCTTCAGGAGATGGTGTTGTTCCAGGTAGCTATTAGGTTGTTTCTATGTGGTTGCTAGGGTAGTCCAGGTAGCTATTTGTTTGTTTCTATGTGGTTGCTATGCAGTTACTAGGATGTTCTAGGTAGCAGTTAGGTTGTTTCTATGTGGTTTCTATGCGGCTGCTAGGGTGTTGTTCAGGTAGCTATTAGGTTGTTTCTATGTGGTTGCTATGCAGTTACTAGGGTGTTCAGGATGGTTGCCTGTTTTTCTGGGCAAAACATTTTAGAACTAGAACATTTAAGAATACTTCCAAGTCATGTGTCAACAAAATAAAAATACTTACTGGTTTGACGTCTAACAGGATGGATGATTTAGCGATGAGGGCAGGTTTTTTGGCCTTTTTGGCAGTGTATTCCTGCAGCCGTTGCTCTTTCAGTCTCTCGGCCTCCTCGTCCACCTCTTCATCGCTGCCGAACAGGTCGATGTCATCCTCATCCTCATCTTCCTCCTCCTGTTTTGCTGGAGCGGGCGGGGCTTTCTGGGGAGAGGCAGGACCGGTGCCGTTAACGGTCGGTGCTGTCAACCGTTTCTCTAGCGCTGACACGCGACTCTCCATCTTACTAAGAGCAGAACGCAGCTCCTCCACCACTGAGAAACACAACAAGAACAATTAAGCAAATGCTTGCAGAAGATTAGGCAAAATGTAAATAAATGACAGCTCATATGCAAATATTATGACATCACCACCTACAGATGTCCAAGTAAATATTATGTTTTATTTCATATGAGGTTTGCTAGAACTAAATCTAATGCATGGGATTAAGAGAGATAAAGACAGAATAGATGCTTAATGCATGCAAACAAGTTTATTATCATTAACCAAAACTAAAATTAAAAATAAATACAATTATTTTTTTAATAAAAAAAATTTAATAAAAAAGATAGAAATATCAGATTTAATCAAATAAACTAAATAAATAAATTATGTAATGTAATTAAGTTGAAGCACTAAAATTAATTTGAAATAATAGACTAAAACTGAAATAAAAACAAATTAAACCTAAACATTCATATTTAAAAAGAAAAAAAAAAAAAAAAAAAAAATAAAATTAAAAAAAAAACTAAAATTAAAATGAAAACTGAAAATAAAAGCTAACATTAATAATAACTATAATATTATATAAATAAAAAACTATAGTAGTAAAAAAAAATTTATATATAAAAAAAATTTAGTAAAAATTACTAAAACGTACATTAAAATTAAATTGGAAACTGAAAATAAACTGCAAACTATAATAAACAATAATAGTAATAAGAAAAATCAATAATATAAAAACTATATAAAAGCACATAGTAAAATTACTAAAAATGAAAATAAAATGACATTGAAAAGAGAAAATAAAAGCTAATTCAAAGTACAATAGTATATAAATAAACAATAATAGTAATACTAAAAAAATTAATAAAAAGCATGTAAAAGCACATAGCAAAACTACAAAAAATTAAACAACTTAAAATGAAAGCTGAAAATAAAAGCTAATTCAAAACATGAATAGCACAAGAAGCACTGTTTAAACTATAATATTATATTTAAAAAAAATAATAGTAATAATAAACAATAATAATAAAATAGTATCTAATAGCACAGTAAAATGACCAAATATTAAACTAAAATTAAAATGAAAACAAAAAAATAAAAGCTAATTCAAAATACTAACAAAACCTACAATAGTATATAAATATTACACTGCATGCAAACATTTAAGATGTTATTTAATTTTTTTTAAATGTACATAATTTATTTTGATTTACAACTTGGATTAGTACTGTCCTGTTGAAATCAGAAGAGTGAATAGTTTTCTAGTCTTTTGAGGCTAATGAATGCTTCTTTTCTAAACATTGTCCATTCATTCTTCCTCAAAATGACCAAAAGAATCATAAATGGAACCAGAATGTGAATTAGGATTGTTACATTCTTTCCGATTTCCATCCTGATGCAAATGCAAATGCAAAACTATGAGAATCTCTTAACACACACACACACACCGTTGTGTAGACTCTGGTTCTCCAGTTCCAGGTTCTTCATGCGTGCCGTGAGCTCCCCGTAATCAGCAGCGCCGCCTCCGCCGCTCTAAACAGCCCCTGCTCTGATACACAACCGCACAGTGAGAGAATCAGGTCTACTTACAACTACACACAAACACTACTAACCAAACACAACTACAGTTTATTACTACACTAACTACTATAACTACACCATTTTAATGTATCACATGACACACAACATAGATTTCGCTATTTTGTCAGAACATGCAAGGTTTAGACATGTTTTGTTTTTATAATTGGAGTTGGTAAGTTTAATTTGTTTCAGTTCAAGCAAAACTGCTTCAAAAAAATTCAACAATTCATTTGTGCCCTCAATCAAATGTTCAAAGATGTTTCTGTAAGTTTGTAGGTAAATATTGTTGTTTATGATTATGTATTGGTATATTGGTGCAGTGATTCCCAAACTTTTGTTTTGTTTTGTTAGCCAAACATTTTGGAAGTTTAAGATAATATTTTAATAATTGATCAACACATTCGCATGTTCAAGGTTCTCTGATGTTGTTTATGAGTCACATGACTTGCAGTTAAATTAAAAGTGTTTTATTTTTATTTGCATTTTAAAATGTATTTTTTTATTTTATTATTACATTTTTATGATTGAATTATTAGGTAAACAAATCCAATTTTTGTTATAATATTTCTTAATTTATATTTTAAAATGTTGGTGTTTTATTTTGATTGTTTTTATTTTAAAATTATGTATTTAGATTTTTATGATTAAATTAATCATTAGTTTTTCATTAACTCTATATTGGTGTGTATACCCTAAAACGTAAAAAAAAAAAAAATGCATGCATACAAAAATAAATATTCTTGTTTTTCATGATTATTTTAACTTGACTTTATATTTTTAAATCTTCTTTGGTTAAAATGACTTATCACTGAAAAAAAAACCCACCTCTTATAAGTCATTTCAGAGCAAATACATAAATATAGTACAGTCTGTAATATCATCCAAACCAGGGTTATTATAGTTCAAATTAAACCATAAAAAAATTGTTATTCATCATCCGTTAAATAAACATTAACTGAAATAAAATAAAATATTTTTAAAAAATTCAGCAAACATTTCTCGTTTTAATGATGTACTGAAATCAAAATGTATTTAAAAACTAATAAAAATGAAAAAGAAAAATAAATGACTGAAACTAACTAAAATTCTAACAGAAAATATATATATATATATAAAAAAAAAACTATTACAGTATCCCAATGACACTAAAATAAATAACACTGATACAAACCTCACGAAGATGCAAACGTACAAGTGTTTGCTTTCGTTTATGGTCTCGTTCACAGCAGAAACATTAACAAAAATCCACACAGAAATGCATGCATCACAGATTTCTTCTGAAACTTTCTACAACACCACGCATTCATGCATGCACACGCGTCACGCGCTGGCCAACTCGGGCTGAGCTGCTTTGGTGTGTGTCACACACACACACTTACAGGAGACGAGCGGTGGGAGGGGTTTGATAGTTTAGGGGCGGAGCCTCTACTTGGCTGCAAGGTTGTCTTCAGCTACAGGAGAGATCATTTATGAGGAAAGTGCAGATGAAGGAAGAGAACGGATGATTGAAGAGAGAAGAGCTGGGACTCTGTTCTAAAACCTAGTGAGCTGCCTACATAGACAGCATATCAGAGACGCACTCACGACGCAAAGCCTGCTCCAAAAGGCAGGCAGTTGTTGCAGAAGGCTAGACAGCCGCAGTAAGACAGATCACTAGGGTTTAGGAACAGAGTAGAGCTGCACGATTAATCGAAATAAAACCGCTCACAAACCAGATGTTGTCAACACATCAAAAGGTTTATGGGCTTGTTGTGTTTTTCTGCCAAAATAAAAACTTTTGGAACATTTGGAAAACATTTGGAAAAAAAGAAAAAAAAATTAAAGACAGGCAAAATTTGTATTGTAATTGTAGAGTTGTAGTGTACAATAAAGTTATTATTATTAATAATAATAATAATAATAATATTGTTTTCTTAAATGCTCCATTTTTGTTTTACAGTGAAATTACAGAAGTTATATTTCTTATTTTAATATTTTTACTTAGTAACAACAACAATAATAATAGTAATATATGATGCAACCATAATAAATTGTGCAACCATACAAACAAGCAACAAACCTAGATGTTTATCCTATTTATTTATTTTTAATTGCATTTTAAATCAAATTGTGATTTAAACATGGTTTAATTTATTATTTTTCTTAAATAACATTTCTTGTTTTAACATTATTATTAAATTTCTAATTAAGACAGCCATCATTTTATTGTAATTTTACAGCTGTACTGTAAAATAAAATTATCATCATTATATTATTTTTTAAATACTCATTTTTTTATTGTATAGTGAAATAATATTTTTTATTTTAATATTTTTTAGTTAATGACAACAACACTTATTATTATTATTTATATTTCTAATTAAGACAGCCATATTTTTATTGTAATTTTAGTTGTACAGTAAAATAAAATTATCACTGTATTATTTTTTTTAAATACTCATTTATTTAGTGAAATAATATTATTTTAATATTTAAATTTTGTTACAACATTATTATTATTATTATTATAGATATGCTGATAATTCCAATTTTTTAAATTCAAATTGTGCAAACCCAACAAACAAGCAACAAACCTGTAGCTTTTCAAAAAAAAACAATAAAACAAAAATATTAAACCGCATTTAGATTTTTCCCGTAAATCGTGCAACCCTAGAAGAGAGACAGACTGAACTGTTCAAAGAGTAATGGAAGGTTTTTTGCTCGACTCACCCCAGCGAGAGATTTCTGGATGTTTTCTCGTGCTCGAGCGATGTCCTGAAGGATGCTGTTAGCTCCAGTGTCCTGAGACAAGAGACCGAGACAAACCTCAGTGTGTGTGTGTGCTGGCATAAACAGTGCTTCTGCAGCTTTTAACAGTGAAATATGGCACTAGCAACAGTAAGGTCATGGGTTCAGTTCCCATGGAATGTGGGAACGTATATGTTGAATGCAAATCTAAGTCTCTTTGGATAAAATCATCTGCCAAATTCATAAAACTGAGTAAATGTACATGTGGAACGGACCTACTGATTGCCTAATATTTTTCAAAAATACCATGTGGAACAGTGGTATTAGCACATATGCTGTACATACTGATGCAATAGTTCGAATAGTACGTTTATTACTTGTTTGGGCTGTGTGGGTCCATTCATCCGCTCGTAAAATTGCCGTTCCGCTTCATCATAATGTGGTTTATCGAACCAGATCCTCTCCTGCGTCAAACACTCCGCTGCAGTCATCCTGTAAAACACACACGAGCTCTAACAACCTCACTAAACACTAAACCAAACATCTTAAACTTCACATTTCGGAAATGTGCCGCTACAGACCTGTGATGTGATTTTATAGCTATATGGCTTTGATGAGAATGAAGGATGTCTGAGACTAAACTACGGCACGCAACAGTGTTGGGGAGTGAATTTTAACGCTAATGGTTATTATTATAGTTAAAACTAAAACCATACAAAAATTGTTAGCTGAAAAAATAAATTACAGCAACAATTAAGGCAACATTTCTCATTTTCATTGTTTAACTTGGTGTACTAAAATAACAAAACTAAATAATACATATAAATTAAATAAATAAATAGTAAAGATTATTAAAAACTATATGGACAAATTAAAAAAACACACACACATAAAATAATAAAAATGTACCCCCCCCCAAAAAAAATTTTTTACTAATACTTCCAAGTGAAAAAAAAAAACTAAACACTTTTCTGCCAAAATAACAGCTCAATGGTTTAACATTTGAAAATGAAAAAAATAAATAAATTATCATTATATTTTTTCTTAAATACTCATTTTTAAAATTTTACAGTGAAATAAGATTTATTTTAATATTTTTATATACTAACAACAAAATTATTATCATCATCATTATTAATTTTATTCATTCATTTTATTTCAGCTACTTGCTAAAGCAACATTGCTCGTTTTCATTTAGTTAAACTTGATGTACTAAAATAACAAAAATTAAACAATAAATAAACATTTAAAACTACACAGACATTAAAAATAAATAAAACTAATAAAAATGACAAAAACAATAAAATGACTAAATCTTTAAAATGAAAATGAAAAATACATAAAAATAAAAGCTCAGTGGTTTAACATTTTAAAATGAAAATAAAATAAATAAATTCAAAATTAATAAACTATAATAGTACGAAAATAACAGTGCTAAGTAACTCCCCAAAACTGGTGCATGAACATAACACTATAAATAACACACGCATATTAATGCAACCATGCAAAAATGACAAACACAACAAAAATGACATCAACCAAACAAATGAAGAAACCCAAAAGATACAAAACTGAATTCAGACAAATGACTCTTCCAAGTCAACACAACCGACAAACACAGCAAGAATGAACATGTAAAAGGAGACCAAAGATAAACAAAAGAGAACGGCATGAGAAAAATATGCGAATGACATGAAGATGGTGCACAAAAGAAGTAGGAAAGGTTGTTAACATTTTGTATGTAAATGCAATGGGTGAGATTGATGGTTACCTGAAAGGGTTAAGGGAGTAAAATTTAATTTAAAGTGATAGTTCACCAATTCTGTCATTCACTGACCTTTATGTCATTCCAAACCCGTTTGACTCACTTTCGCCATTTAACACATAAGACGGCGATTCGTAGGATGTTCAAATGAAATAAAAGCCATGCAGGTTTGGAGCAACATGATTGTTAAAATGACGGAACTTTCATTTGGTGGTGAACTAACTAATTAACTACAGTGTGTGAGGGAAGTGTATTTTCTCGAGTATCCAGTCATACTTCAGCTTCTGGGTAGAATGGTTTATAGATGTTTTGACGGATCTCTCCGCAGCTCCTTCATAGAAACGAGTCTCCGCCTCCGCATAGCGACCGCGATCTAGCCACACCCTCTCGCTGTCGGCATGCAGGAAATAGCAGCGCGCCGCTCCCTGATTGGTGGTGATGTCGTCGGAATCACGGCGATCACAAACCACAGGTTTTTTTCGCGTGTTAGTCCGCCGTTTGGAGTTGGACTCGTCGCCGCTGGTTTCAGGGTTTCTCGGTGGCGAGCTCCAGTGGTACAGGTTCTGATAGAAAGTCGCCTCGGCTTTATCAAAAAGAGGTTTCTGTAGCCACACCCCCATTGGAGGCGGCGGCAAGCAAGGGAGGCCATTGATTGGTCTCAAAGCCGGTGTGGGCGGGGTTGGGGTTTGCGATTGGTAGCCCTCGTCGCAGTTGGCGGGCTGCAGTTGGAGAGATCTCGGTTGGTTGGGAAAGTGGCCCACAAACTTGCTCTCGGCTTGGTCAAAGTTGGGTTTATTCACCCACACAGCATTAATGACATGATGACAAGCCTCTTGCTCTCCATGCTGACAGGTTTCTTGCTTGTTTCTTGCGGAAGAACTCGCAGGAGCGGTCGTGCCGTTTTGCTGCTGCAACAGTCGTACGCAGTAAAGACTCTCTGCTCTCTCGTACGCGTCGCGGTCAAACCACACCATCGAACACTCCGATCTCAAGCCCTCCAGCGCTGCGCTGGACAAACACCCCTCAGTACCTGCGGTGGTTCGGTCCGGCTGCCGTTCGGAAGAACTGGACTGATTCGAAGAAGAACTCCTGTGGCTTCTGTTGCGCATTTTCTTGTGTCCAGAAATACAGAGGAAGAGGAGGATTGATAAATAAACAAAAAAAAAGAGGAAAAGGAGAGTGACAGGGAACTGAAGAATTAGTCACACAGCAGTAGGTTAACGTTAAACATGAAGTGTGTAAACTGTATTTTGCGATGTACAAATCAATTTTTTTGTTTAAGCGCAAATTACGGCAAATTAAACAATGTAACGATTTAAATTGACATGGCAACTTAAAAGTGGTGCAAGATGCTGAAAAAAGTATGTTTTGTAATGTATTACTATAGACGGATTTGTAATAAAAAAATAGGCTACGTCACAGCTTTAATGGACGTAGACAATTAAAGGTGCAATAGGTGATTGTCTTCAGAAACATTTTTTGTTATGCTGGTTGAAAGACTCTT
>NW_015548282.1:55783-58550 GCF_001515605.1 Sinocyclocheilus anshuiensis
CGTTTTTATTCGTCAACAATATTGCATTATACATTTAATTATAGTCATCGTCACATGACCAGCATTTTCGTTGCGTCTCGTCTCGTTTTCGTCACGTGATAAATGTTCGTTGACGACGATATTTAGTCATAATTTTCGTTGACGAAAGCAACACTACTGTCAACGTATGTATTAGCATACCTCTGCGCACATGGTTCGCGCAGACAGGATACGTCACCAGCGCGTTCACGCACGCTGTGCAGACAGAGCCAGAATGGCAGACAAACATCAACAACCCGATCTTCCTTCCTGGTATTGTAGTACTTTTAAAGTTTTATTACCGGTGAATGACACATGATGTAGCCCAGCGGTTCTCAATTCCAGTCCTCGCGCCCCCCGCTGTGCATATTGTGCATGTCTCGCTTAGTTAACACACCCGATTCAGATAACCAGCTCGTTAGAAGTGAGCTACGTGCATGAACTGTGTTCCGATCGATATGATCCCTACACAGTGTTCATTGCTCCCTACTCCCAAGTTTACTTCACTTCTGAACATGGGCTGGAATTGGGAACCGCTGATGTAGCCTATTGTAATGTCGTCTCTGGTATTCTGGTCTGTGAGCGTATATGCTTTCAGGGGGCGTGGCTTTGGACGGCGATTGCAGGGAGGGTGGGATGTTCGCTTTCAGTACTATCAGGCTAAAGTTAGCATTTTCCAAGATCTCCTACTGCACCTTTAATTTAGAGACTTTTCAGAGAGCTTTTTAGCATGCTAAATTCATAGTCCAATGAATACTGTTAACACTTAACAAAAAAAAACGAAACAGCTAAATAAAATGGGTATTTGTATGGAAGCTTTTTTCCATACATTGCATACATTAAGGTAATTGCAACTTTTTATCTCGTAATTCAGACTTTTTTCACAGAATTACAAATGAATAAACTCACAACTTCTCAGAATTGCAATTTATATCTCCCAATTCAGACTTTTTCTCACAATTGCGAGTTTATATTTCACAAATGCAAGTTATATACTCGCAATTACTAGTATATATCGCACAATTCAGATTTTTGTTATAATTATGAGTTTACATCCCGCAATTAATAACTTACAACTGCGAGATGTAAAAACGCAATTCAGAGAAAAAAATGTACGAATTGCAATATTATAACTTGCAATTTTGAGACAAACTCGCAATTCTAAGAAAAAAGTCTGAATTGTGCGATATAATCTCGCAATTACTTTTTTATATTTTTATTCTGTGGTTTAAATAAGTTTCCATATGAGAAACATGTTTGGAGACAGTCATTATTTTTACTATATTACACAAGTCTGTTTTCAGATAAAAACAGAGATCTTTATATCCGTTCAATTGCCAACGACGACAGCAATTTGGGGGGCTGCAATCACAAACCTTTAAAAACAGGTTTTAAATTTATATTTTTTTGTAAACAATATCGTTTTTGTCTCCACGTAAACTATGAAATCGCAAATTTGTGAAAATGGTGATGTCATGCCCATACGTATAATGCGCTCAGTCTATAGAAATACAAATATTTTTGTATTCTTAATTTTAATTTTGTTAAATTTGTATGTATATTTGTATTTTTGGATTCCCAGGGAAACACATACTGGTAAAAAATGTATAGCCTGAATGCACTGTAAGTCGCTTTGGATAAAAGCGTCTGCTAATGCATAAATTAATTATTATAAATTAAATTATTAAATTAAATATACACAGACGTGCAGTGTTTCTTTACAAAGTGACATCGCCAACTACTGGCCGGCAATGCATAATACAGCATTTTTAGTTGTTTACGAGGATCCATGTGAACGGGGATAATTTTGACAGTGTTGTCATCTGTACGCAAAACTTTTCAAAAACGCAAAGGAACAACGTTCCTGTTTTTAGTACATCACAGTCATGTAAACATGCCCTTAGTTAAAGCTGCAGTCCGTAACTTTTTTTGGGTTAAAAATTATCCGAAATCAATATTTGAGCAAGTACATAACCAGCCAGTGTTCAAAACTATCGCCTTACTTTAGCCCGATTCACAACGTTTATCTTATAAACGGGTAGGTTTTCGCGGGAAATTCTAGCATGCTGCTGCGTCATTACGTCACGTCTGTAAACATAAAGAAGTTGTCCTGGCTAATTATCTGGGGAAATGACTGTTACTACATTTCTATTGCATTCCATGTTGAAGAACTTTGTGTTGTTTCTATTTTAATGTACTTTTAAAGTTTAAATCACATTAAAAGCTTAATTTGTAATTATGAGTGAATGATGATGCATTTATATACCGTCACTCACAGCCGCTCGCACGTGTTTTGCGCATGAGCCGCACGCAGCCCAAAATTAAACTGCTTAATCGACCATCGATAGCTTTAATCTATTGCATCTCTTATCGACAATTAATCGATCATCGATTAATCGTTGACATCCCTAATAACAATAATAATAATTTGCACGGTTTGATGTGATATGAGCTAATTCAGATTAAATCACCACTGGTAGCGCGATTTATTGTAATGCATTTTTCCTCAGTTGGTCAGAACTTAGTGGCAGACTTATTACTTACTAGTTCAGATGACAATATACGGTGAAAATGCTTATTTGAGTCATATATTCAAAGACGTAGGCTAGAATCTGTGAGTGCAAAGTACAATATCCACACCGGTGCGGTGACTGACTACCACACACACACACTCCTCAAAACATTAGATTCATCCGCGCTGGAGCCGTGCCGCCGCACAACCCACGCAAGGAAGATAATTCCGCACACA
>NW_015548282.1:59378-69666 GCF_001515605.1 Sinocyclocheilus anshuiensis
ATATACCGTCACCGTCACTCACAGCCGCTCGCACGTGTTTTGCGCATGAGCCGCACGCAGCCCAAAATTAAACTGCTTAATCGACCATCGATAGCTTTAATCTATTGCATCTCTTATCGACAATTAATCGATCATCGATTAATCGTTGACATCCCTAATAACAATAATAATAATTTGCACGGTTTGATGTGATATGAGCTAATTCAGATTAAATCACCACTGGTAGCGCGATTTATTGTAATGCATTTTTCCTCAGTTGGTCAGAACTTAGTGGCAGACTTATTACTTACTAGTTCAGATGACAATATACGGTGAAAATGCTTATTTGAGTCATATATTCAAAGACGTAGGCTAGAATCTGTGAGTGCAAAGTACAATATCCACACCGGTGCGGTGACTGACTACCACACATACTCTTCAGAACATTAGATTCATTTTTTTGTTTTTATATATATATATAAATGATAGAAATTCATACTTTTATTTAGCAAGGATGCTTTAAATTGATCAAAAGTGAGGATAAAGACATTTATAATATTACAAAAGTTTTCTATTTCAGATAAATGCCGTTCTTCTAAACTTTCAGCATATTAGAATGATTTCTGAAGGATCATGTGACACTGAAGACTGGAGTAATGATGCTGTATTTTGGATCAAATAAATGCAGGCTTGGTGAGCACAAGAGAATTCTTTAAAAAACATTAAATATCTTACTGTTCAAAAACTTTTGACTGGTAGTATGTCCAAAAAATATGGTATTATCTATTGGTGTGTTCACACCAAACGTGAAGCGAATATGCGCATCGCGTCACTGCTCTAGATTACTCGCGGGATGTTTTTCGCGTCACTCGCGTAAATAAAAACATTGTGCGATCAACCATGGTGGAAATAACTACGATCTCTGCTTTGTACCTGTTTTTGTGGAAGACCCAACTGCGCCGGAAAGCCAAACGCCGACCTGTCTGGGTTCACGGCGCACAAAACTTGAATTTTCACCATTTTCTCCAGGAACTGTGCCTGGTTGACAGCCGCCTCCAGCGCTGATTGGCTTACGCGACAATGCGCCATGTGAATTTTCCGCTCGAGTTGAAATTTTTCAAATTGCGCGAAGACGCGGTTGAGGCGAATATAGCGCGTTCGCGGCAAACTCGTCGCCTGGTGCGAATTTGCCTCTATTTGCGTCTTTGCATTGACTTTGTGTGTAATCTACTCGCGCGAATAATTAAATTTGCATTTGGTGTGAACACACCATAAGAGTCGACCGATTATCGGTGCCAATATTAAGCATAAAGTCATTTTCAAAACCGATTTGCCGATAAAATAATTTAAAAGCATTTAAAGAAAGTTTTTGTCAGAGCTCTTGTTATTATTCTTACTTTTGACATTAATTTTCATTTTTACACCAGACATATCGGTTCAAAATATCGGTCTCCTTAATCTCTTATAATCAGTATTGGCCCTAAAAAAACACATATCGGTCCACCCCTAGTATTATAATGGTGCCATGTGCACAATAGTATTTTTCGGTTACTACTTTTATGATCAAGGTAACTTAATGTACATGAACATTTACCAACTAGGCTAATGTGACTAAAAATAGGTTAATATTACTATTTACAACTATTATTTTTTAATAGTTTAAATTATATACATTGTTTACCTTTATTTATATAGCACTTTATACAATACAGATTGTGTCAAAGCAACTTTAAAGTGTCAAACAGGAAAATAGTTGCAAGAGGACAATAACAAAGAGTAATTTTTCAGCTAAAGTCAGTTCATTGATGATTCAGTGATTCACTTTTCCATTAGCTGACAGTTTCTATTGAGCATGACTGTTAAGATCAGCAGATCTGAATGCGCAATTAGGAGAAAAAGGTGGATTTTAAAACCTAATAATGACTAATTTTGTTGATTCAGAAAATAAATAGGTTTTATCCAGAGATCAAAAACCAATAAATGTGTACAAATCTCCGGATTTCATCGGATTTAACAAGAGAATGCGTCATTATTCCTGATCATCTGGACTTCCTGCACATGGAGCTGTCATCAGGCCCATCAAACAACATACTAGATATTATACAAGTTAATCATATTTCCATTATGACAGTGATTGACTTTCTGTCATGTATCGATCACGTATTGATTATTCTTACATTAATAAATAAACGTAGGAAAGACGTCTAACCGGTTTTTGAGCACGATAAACACCCAGCACAGTATTATTTATTCATATAAACCAAGAAAAACAACAAATGAGCATAAACACCACCTAATTTTCCCACATAAATACTCACTTTAAGCGCTTTGGTTGACGTTGAATGAATCGCTGCTGCTCGGAACAGAAGGAATGAGCGAGAGCCGCGCGAACCATTCGCGTTCAAGAGCGGGGGGAGATCACCACCTCAAAACCGCCACAAAACCACCAAACATTACACTGATGCGGCTTAAATGTGTTTGAGTCAGGTTGCTATTTGTATACATATAGACACACCACATAACTGCGCCACAGAAGAGTGTTTTAAATGATTATTTTGTCACGACATTTTTTTCCCCACATGGTACATTCTGTCACTGTTTCCAAGTGCGACTGCGTCTGTGACGTCATCAAACGACGTGAACAGCCCATTTATTTACATTTAGTCATTCAGCAGCAGACGCTTTTATCCAAAGCGACTTACAAATGAGGACAATAGAAGCAGTCAAAACCAACTAAACGGCAATGATATGTAAGCGCTGTGACAAGTCTTTTTTATATAATAAATAAAAAGAAAACAAGAACACAGAATAGAAAAATAATAGAGAATGCTAGAGTTAGAGGCTCTTTTTAAAAAGATAAAAATAAAACAAGTCAAAAGAATAGAAAATGCTAGTGTTAGAGGGTCATTTTTTATAAAAAAGAAAAAGAAAACAAGAAGATAGAATAGAAAAAGAATAGATTATATAGTGTTGGAGGGTCATTTTTTATAAAAAAAAAAAGAAAAAGAAAACAAGAAGATAGAATAGAATTAGAATAGAGAATGCTAGAGTTAGAGCCTCTTTTTAAAAGATAAAAATAAAACAAGTCAAAAGAATAGAAAAAGAATAGAGAGTGCAAGTGTTTTTTTCTTCTTCTTAGAATTAGAATAGAGAGTGCTAGAGTTAGAGGGTCAAATGAAGATAGAAGAGATATGTTTTTAGCCGTTCATTTCTATTCTTTTGTGGAAACAAGAGTCAAAGCATGGATTTTTAAGAATTATTACAGCTGTAATATAACATCTGTCCTCTGGTTTGAATCGAGAAGTTGGTGTTTTAATCCAAAGTTAAACTGTAATTGTATTCTTAAAGACATTTTATACAAATAAAAATACGTGTTGATTCATTTTGTGCATTTTAATATTAATTCTTATATCCATATATGCAAACTTTTTCATTCACATGCAAACAGACATTTCTTTAAAACATACATAGATCTGATATTTTATCGTTAGACTTCAACACAGGTAATAATAATAATAATACATATTTATTATATATAATAAACTAAACACACACACACACAGTATATATATATATATATATATATATATATACTTTTATTTTGTTATTCTTTACATTTTTTGCTATTTTTAAAGTGTAAAAGCTTTTAGGGAAACTACTGGTGCTGAAAATACTTTGAAAGATAAAAATATCTTATTTTTTTGTGATAAATTCTTCAGATACAAACTTTATATCCTGCATTTATTTATATTTATTAATCTAGGAATTTTATCATATTATTTATATTACACAATATTTATTACTGTATTGTTGTGAAACAATTAAATTGTATTTCTTTGATTTTTTTCCTAAATATTTTAATATGTAGTGTGCACAGTCATTAAATAAGGCTTTAAAAACTTCTAAGAGCTCACAAAACAAAACGTATCTCATACGGATTAATTTATTTTATATTTAATATGATTTTTACATATTCTTTGAATCTGTGTGAACAAAAGAAATATATTTCTGAATATATATATTCAGAAATAAATATATTTCTGTTTCTGAATTCCAGTGCTTTATCAAGCGCCACAGAAATCATAGAGACATGTAACAGACGTGTAACTTACAGTGTCTGTATGTTGTTTCCTTAAAGGGATAGTTCATCCAAAAATGAAAATGTGATGTTTATCTGCTTACCCCCAGGGCATCCAAGATGTAGGTGACTTTGTTTCTTCAGTAGAACACATATGATGATTTTTAACTTTAACCGTTGCAGTCTATCATCAGTCGTATAATGCATGGCAATGGTAACAAAATCTATGAGAGTAAAAAAAACATGCATAGACAAATCCAAATTAAACCCTGCGGCTCATGACAACACATTGATGTCCTAAGACACGAAACGATCGGTTTGTGCGAGAAACCGAACAGTATTCATATAATTTTTTACCTCTGATAAACATCACATTTTCATTTTTGGATGAACTATCCCTTTAAGACTATTCCATTTTACACAGAATACACAATTCACATCCTCAGATTAATCCATTCGTTTGTACTTTAAGAAGCACCTTTCAATCAATTATCAAGGTATCTGTAATCAACATTCTACTGGATATGCTTGGAGCATTAAATAAGACTTTAAGGTGTTAAGTTAATCATCCCTCCTATAACCTGATTTAGTAACGTCTCTATAAATACGATTCCCACTCTACTTCTTCCCAAGATCTCTGGCTCTTTCGGTCGCGGCCTCTACAGCTCCCATCGTAGCCGCTCTGAATCCTTCCTTCTCCAGCGCGTGGATGCCGTGAATAGTGGTCCCTCCAGGCGTGCAAACCTCGGCCTTCAGCTCCGCCGGGAGCTTCCCAGAATCACGCAGTAACACGCCAGCGCCCTGAAACACGGCAGATTTCTGCATTTTCTGTCAAACTGCAGTTACGGTTTATTAGGCGATATAATGGTAGGCACTGGCGTTCAACCCAGCTACCATAAAATAATTGTAAAAATGATCAAACAAACATTATTTCTGTAATTTATGGGAAATATAAGTTTGTTAAAATTCTGTTTATGGCAAAATAAAAAAAAATTTAATTTTTTTTTTGCCTAATGGCAAAAAAATAACAAAATGCTAACAAAAATTTGGTTGGGGAAAAAAACAAACAAACAAAATTTTTTAATTAAATTCAATTCAGTTTTTTAAACTGTAGACATAGTAACAAATATTTTGTAGTAAAAAAACTGCAAAAAAACAAAAGGCAAATCTGGGTTTTAAACCATAGATATGGTAACCAAAATTTGATTTTGCAAAAAATTGCCAATGTCAAATAAAATAAACCCTCATTACTGCATATTTTATTTGAGATGCTAAGGTTGACAATCAATATTTGATTAATTTGCAAAAAAACTGGAACGGCTTCAGTGGATGACAGTCAGCGGAAGTGAGGGAAAAGTGTTTATTACGTTTGAAATATGGATATTTTTCTTACAAAAACACATGGATTCGCTACAGGGGGCCTTTATTCATCCCCCGGAGCCGTCTGCGGCACGTTTTATTATGAATGCGCGAGCTTTATTTGACGACTTGTGGACTGTTCAACTGCAACACTGCAATGACTGCAATGATAGAGCTTGGAAGAGCCAGGGCGATTTTTAATATAACCCCGATTGGATTCGTCTGAAAGAAGAAAGTCATATACACCTAGGATGCCTCGAGGGTGAGTAAAACACAAGCTAATTTTGGTGAACTAACCCTTTAATCTTTAATCTAGAAGATGTAAAGAAGTTGTTTCAATATATTTGTCTCACTGCAATCATTTCCAGAGTTATATTTGTGTTATTGCAGAGTTCTACCAAAATATTAATGAAAAGAAAAAGTGTCAAAGCTTTTGATAGGTAAATAAGTAAAATGGCTCAACCATAATGAGTACAATTTATTTTGGATTTATTCATGAGACAGCGCCCAATGGATTTTACACAGTGCTAAATTAAAGTAGTTCAATTGTAGTAAAATTATAGTTAAGCTTCACACCTCAAACAAAGTCTAAAGTTGTCTAAAAAATTACAATTATTTAGAAAAAGTATTATAGAGCTTAATATAGACATGTAACATGATTTGTAAACCCCATTATATTACCAAAATTCTGCAAAAAGAAGGAGACATTAAGCATTATTATTCAAAATACAAATTTATTTTTAAATATACAGTATAGTATCATTAGGAAATAAACCCAGAAAATAACTTTCTTTGGTGACAGACCAGTAGAACTGAATATTGTTTGCATTATTGAAATATTATTTTCCTGTTTAACACTGTAAAGCTTCTTTGACGTTATCTGTATTGTATAAAGGGCTATATAAATAAAGGTGACATGACATGACCAGTAAAAAACTAAAATGCACAGCACTGATCACAGAATAGATCCCACATAAAAGGTATGTTTTTAGAAAAACTTGAAATAAACATGAAAAGGGAGGTAAAAACTAATGATTTTGACTTTTTTATTTATTTATTTAAACATTTTATTTAAAAAATAATATACACATATATGTATATATATATATATATATATATATATATATGTTTTAAAAATGATGTTTAAAAAAAAATAAAAAATTGTTGAAAGTGTCCGATCAGTATGGCTTCGGTTGTTCAAGCTCCCCACAGCCAATCTGATGTGAAGATCTTCATTTACGGGCGGTGTCATAATTGGCCACAAACCAATCACACGTCTCCTTGACGGCTGGAAAAAAAGAAAAACATCTATAAAGATTCTTCTTTTTACTACTATTGGAAAAACTGAGTAAATGCTGCATCTCTTGTGCTGATCACCTTGTTTGAACGGCGTGAACTTGAAGTCTGGCAGGTATTTGCGCAGTTTGGCGTTATTGGCGGTTTTCTTGATCTGACCGTCTGATTTACTAGTGTCATACTGAGAGAGCTTAGTTAAGGTTCAGCTGTAAGTCTGTGAATGAGCGTTTAGAGGGTTAGTTCATTCTGTCATTCATGGACTACTTTTATGATGCTTTTTGAACTGCAAGATATCTTATCGTGTTCCACAGAAGAAAGACTGCTATTCTGTCAGCTGTAAAAAAAAAAAACTCCAGACACTGTTGGTGTGAAAGGATACAATCACTTCCCCTTCGAACCCGAACGCTTCAACCACAGCGTCCACAGCATCCTTTACAGTCAACTCATCCTCCTCCCCGACTAGACAAAAAGAAACGAAGAAAAAGAGAAACATGATCTTGATATTTGATGATCAACCAATGAGCTCTGATGAAACAGACCCAACACATGTGACGTCAAACACGTCTCGAGTACCTGACAGAATGATGGGCTCCACCTCGTCGTACTCCCTCAGAACCCACAGAAACAGACGAGCCAGATCCAGAGACTGTTCAACTGCAACACTGCAATGACTGCAATGATAGAGCTTGGAAGAGCCAGGGCGATTTTTAATATAACCCCGATTGGATTCGTCTGAAAGAAGAAAGTCATATACACCTAGGATGCCTCGAGGGTGAGTAAAACACAAACAGAATACACAATTCACATCCTCAGATTAATCCATTCGTTTGTACTTTAAGAAGCACCTTTCAATCAATTATCAAGGTATCTGTAATCAACATTCTACTGGATATGCTTGGAGCATTAAATAAGACTTTAAGGTGTTAAGTTAATCATCCCTCCTATAACCTGATTTAGTAACGTCTCTATAAATACGATTCCCACTCTACTTCTTCCCAAGATCTCTGGCTCTTTCGGTCGCGGCCTCTACAGCTCCCATCGTAGCCGCTCTGAATCCTTCCTTCTCCAGCGCGTGGATGCCGTGAATAGTGGTCCCTCCAGGCGTGCAAACCTCGGCCTTCAGCTCCGCCGGGAGCTTCCCAGAATCACGCAGTAACACGCCAGCGCCCTGAAACACGGCAGATTTCTGCATTTTCTGTCAAACTGCAGTTACGGTTTATTAGGCGATATAATGGTAGGCACTGGCGTTCAACCCAGCTACCATAAAATAATTGTAAAAATGATCAAACAAACATTATTTCTGTAATTTATGGGAAATATAAGTTTGTTAAAATTCTGTTTATGGCAAAATAAAAAAAAATTTAATTTTTTTTTTGCCTAATGGCAAAAAAATAACAAAATGCTAACAAAAATTTGGTTGGGGAAAAAAACAAACAAACAAAATTTTTTAATTAAATTCAATTCAGTTTTTTAAACTGTAGACATAGTAACAAATATTTTGTAGTAAAAAAACTGCAAAAAAACAAAAGGCAAATCTGGGTTTTAAACCATAGATATGGTAACCAAAATTTGATTTTGCAAAAAATTGCCAATGTCAAATAAAATAAACCCTCATTACTGCATATTTTATTTGAGATGCTAAGGTTGACAATCAATATTTGATTAATTTGCAAAAAAACTGGAACGGCTTCAGTGGATGACAGTCAGCGGAAGTGAGGGAAAAGTGTTTATTACGTTTGAAATATGGATATTTTTCTTACAAAAACACATGGATTCGCTACAGGGGGCCTTTATTCATCCCCCGGAGCCGTCTGCGGCACGTTTTATTATGAATGCGCGAGCTTTATTTGACGACTTGTGGACTGTTCAACTGCAACACTGCAATGACTGCAATGATAGAGCTTGGAAGAGCCAGGGCGATTTTTAATATAACCCCGATTGGATTCGTCTGAAAGAAGAAAGTCATATACACCTAGGATGCCTCGAGGGTGAGTAAAACACAAGCTAATTTTGGTGAACTAACCCTTTAATCTTTAATCTAGAAGATGTAAAGAAGTTGTTTCAATATATTTGTCTCACTGCAATCATTTCCAGAGTTATATTTGTGTTATTGCAGAGTTCTACCAAAATATTAATGAAAAGAAAAAGTGTCAAAGCTTTTGATAGGTAAATAAGTAAAATGGCTCAACCATAATGAGTACAATTTATTTTGGATTTATTCATGAGACAGCGCCCAATGGATTTTACACAGTGCTAAATTAAAGTAGTTCAATTGTAGTAAAATTATAGTTAAGCTTCACACCTCAAACAAAGTCTAAAGTTGTCTAAAAAATTACAATTATTTAGAAAAAGTATTATAGAGCTTAATATAGACATGTAACATGATTTGTAAACCCCATTATATTACCAAAATTCTGCAAAAAGAAGGAGACATTAAGCATTATTATTCAAAATACAAATTTATTTTTAAATATACAGTATAGTATCATTAGGAAATAAACCCAGAAAATAACTTTCTTTGGTGACAGACCAGTAGAACTGAATATTGTTTGCATTATTGAAATATTATTTTCCTGTTTAACACTGTAAAGCTTCTTTGACGTTATCTGTATTGTATAAAGGGCTATATAAATAAAGGTGACATGACATGACCAGTAAAAAACTAAAATGCACAGCACTGATCACAGAATAGATCCCACATAAAAGGTATGTTTTTAGAAAAACTTGAAATAAACATGAAAAGGGAGGTAAAAACTAATGATTTTGACTTTTTTATTTATTTATTTAAACATTTTATTTAAAAAATAATATACACATATATGTATATATATATATATATATATATATATATATGTTTTAAAAATGATGTTTAAAAAAAAATAAAAAATTGTTGAAAGTGTCCGATCAGTATGGCTTCGGTTGTTCAAGCTCCCCACAGCCAATCTGATGTGAAGATCTTCATTTACGGGCGGTGTCATAATTGGCCACAAACCAATCACACGTCTCCTTGACGGCTGGAAAAAAAGAAAAACATATCTTATCGTGTTCCGTGTTCCACAGACTGCTATTCTGTCAGCTGTAAAAAAAAAAAACTCCAGACACTGTTGGTGTGAAAGGATAAAGGATACACCCCTTCGAACCCGAACGCTTCAACCACAGCGTCCACAGCATCCTTTACAGTCAACTCATCCTCCTCCCCGACTAGACAAAAAGAAACGAAGAAAAAGAGAAACATGATCTTGATATTTGATGATCAACCAATGAGCTCTGATGAAACAGACCCAACACATGTGACGTCAAACACGTCTCGAGTACCTGACAGAATGATGGGCTCCACCTCGTCGTACTCCCTCAGAACCCACAGAAACAGACGAGCCAGATCCAGAGAATAGATGAACTGCCGCAGAGCGCGACCCGAACCCCAGACCTGCAGAGGTTTACCTTCCTCTACAACACAAACACACAACATTTACCCTGTGAACAGAACTTAAATGAGCCTCTAGATCCTCCCAGAAAGTTAAATGTCTCTCACTCTTCGCCAGGTACGTCTTGTGGATCAATCCTGGCAGGACATGC
>NW_015548282.1:70360-72513 GCF_001515605.1 Sinocyclocheilus anshuiensis
AGCAGCGGAGCTTTTATTATGCCACAGTCGAGCGCTTCCGCTGCTTCCGGTCGTGCGTATGTGGGGTAAAGCAGCACTGTTTTATCATACTAGATACATTTAGTTCTGTTATAATGCTACTCTGTGCGGTCGTCACCAGTCTAATAAAACACATAGCATATTAAAGCGTCTTTGTTGTTTCCATATTTTCTACAAAACAACGGAAATCGAGGGGTTATGACGTCATTGGCAGGCGACACAATGACACTATAGACACGCTCCGTGTCGCTAGTTAAAATTGCTAATTTCTCTGTATTTAAACATTCTTCGAAACATTTGGGATAATGTAAGTACACAAGTCAGCAAAATATATAACACTGTTGTAGTAGTTTTTGGATATTTTAATTAAAAAATCTTACATATTGTGCCTTTAATGCTTTATTTTTGACTCGTCACGAAAGTTTATCATATGCATGTGTTTTTAAGTTTTGCCAATTTAAGCATTCAAAAGATTTGAAACCGTTCAAGCGCAAGAAATCACGAAAGAGAACTAAATTCGGCACTCGAGCGATGGTTTCTGTGCGCGCACACAGAGAGCCGCGTCTCTGACAGTGCACCATTACAGAACTGAGATCTCTTTTCTTTTCACGCTTGAATGGCCAAATACACTCAAAATTAAGTCAAAATGGCCTTCATTGTGTACTGTATATGAGTACTTTTTGAACATTTCCAACACATTTTAACAACACCATGATAATATTGATAATCATGATCATGGCCATTTGTTCATTTATTACTGTTTACTTGTCTTTATATAACATCATTAATTAAAATGCAAGGTTACATGAGTCAAAAACAATGAAAACTATCTTTTTTCCCCCTTTTTCCTTACATTGTTAATAATAATAATAATTTCATGAAAATATTATGTTCGTGTTGTTTTAATTTTGATAATCCATTGCATATTAAAACTTGTGGATGCTCTGAATGTGCCCAGATAGCACACATACGTCTACGAGATGTCTGTTAAAGGTCGCTTCATCTGGAAAGCATCTGCTGTGTACAAACATCTGATAGACGTCTTTAAGATGTCAGATTTACATGCATTCTAAATCATAAACATCTTAAAGACATCTTCTAAATGTCTAATTGACATCTGATAGGAAACGTCCAATAGGGTGATTGTGAGTTAAATGTCTCTCACTCTTTGCCAGGTACGTCTTGTGGATCAACCCCGGCATCACATGACCGTCCTCAATGTTGTAATTGTCATGGGCTCCAAACATGTTGGTGGGGATGACGGCTGTGTATTTCAGACCGTACTGCTGAAATAACGCCCTAATGGACAAACACACACACTTAGAAAAATAAACCTCACGAAATAACATGACACCCTGAAACACTATAGTAAAGCAAATATATTGTATTCTGACTCTCACAAAGTCCATCGAGAACTAAATAAGAATTATATTTTTCTTAAGGCAAGTGTAGCCTGTTCATTAAGATTTCTACATTGAAACATAATTTAAAGGGATAGTTCACCCAAAAATGAAACTTTGATGTTTATCTGCTTACCCCCAGGGCATCCAAGATGTAGGTGACTTTGTTTCTTCAGTAGAATACAAATGATGATTTTTAACTTTAACCGTTGCAGTCTATCAGTCGTATAATGCATGGCAATGGTAACAAAATCTATGAGATTAAACCCTGTGACAACACATTGATGTCCTAAGACACGAAACGATCGGTTTGTGCGAGAAACCGAACAGCGAACAGTTCATTTTTTACCTCTAATACACCACTATGTCCAACTGTCTTCGCACAGTTGGACATAGTGCAACACGGCATCCGGTGCGTGAGGTGTGTACGCGCTCTGGCGTAGTTTATGCAAGCGCCGGAAGTGATCTCTCGCGCGTATACGTCACTCATTGTTTACACAGTGCACAGTCATTGTAGGTACGACGGCTAATCAAAATGGTACTTACTTGCGCTTATCCGGATTGTTCAAACCGACTTAAAACTAAAAGATTACGTTCTCTCGCGCGAACTCATTCGGGAGTGGCGACATTCCACGTATTCCCAACTTCTGAGCCTGCTTGCCTGAAGTTATGGTTGATTGCTCTTCGGCTGGATATCAACACACCCATTAACGTAAACTACGCCAGAGCGCGTAC
>NW_015548282.1:78250-82861 GCF_001515605.1 Sinocyclocheilus anshuiensis
CATAATTTGTGTTCTACTGAAGAAACAAAGTCACCTACATCTTGGATGCCCTGGGGGTAAGCAGATAAACATCAAAATTTCATTTTTGGATGAACTATCCCTTTAAACTGTGGCTGTCATAAAAACTTGTTTATTACAGACTTATCACAAACATCACTAAAAAACGAATTAGAAATATAATGAATACATGATATGCCTAGTGCATTTAGCAATGCGTTCCTTTCTTCATTTCTCTAACGAACTAAAGATCTACGGACATTGAATTTCCTGAGGAAAAAGTAGCGTATTACGTGACATCCCAGCTAACACACGACTTACCATTGCTATATTTGTAAATCAAAGTAACTGCAACTGAAGGTCCGTAATTTAATTTCATTAGCATCAAATTCACAACGTTCTTTTAATTTGTTCTAACAACCGGAATTTGCTATTTAAAATGTGTAATTAAACGTCGATCACAAAACTCAACACAAAATTGAAAAGCTGCGCGATATAGCCCGCGCAGTATAACATCTGACAGGATAGGAAGTTCGTTTTTCTGAGGCGGTATACTTTTTATTTCATAACGAAAATAACATTAGAATAATGACACACAGGCTACGTTCACATGCAACCAAATAATCCGTTTGTAATCGGATTGACGCTCAATCGGACTGAAAAGCCTTCATGTAAACACCATAATTGATCCGATTGAGCTCGATCGGAATGAAATTTCGACCGGATTGTAAGGGGTTATTACTTTTCTAATACGATTGAGAGTGCATGTAAACACTCGATTGGATTGAACCCCGAAACTGAAAGGACTGCGCATGTGCAATGACGCAGAAATAGCGTAATGACGTATGACGTGCGGTTCTTCCTTTTGAATAAAGTGTTGTATAAATGCGTGTCCTGTCATTATACAACTCTCCTTTCACTCGGCAACTGTGAAGTGGAGCAGGACAACCTCCCACCAGTCCTGGTTTTGGATTCTCATCCACAGGCAACCCGTTTTGGGCGCGGGGAGGGGCATTTTACTGCTTGATAAATATGAGCAGCATGGCACAGCGTTTATTTATCCATAAATGGATAAATATTATTTCTGCTGTTAAAAACAAATAAAGAAACCATGTAGGAGAGTGGTTATTATGTGCAAACAGTGAGAAACTATATTTGTGCAGTGTGCGCATGTAAAAAACAATCTATTCCGATTTGAAGCTTGTGACATATGAACGCGCACATCAACCCGATCACTTTAATTAGCGTTCATGTAAACACTACATTCAGATTCATCAATCGGAATGAATTCAGTCCGATTTAACCAAAAATTGTGCATGTAAACGTATATAGCCTGTCAACATCTGACAGCAGATACTGAATCAGGACAATGTGTTTTTCTCAAGCACTTTTTACTTAAAGGGGTCATATGATGCTATTTCAATTGTTCCTTTCTCTTTGGAGTGTTACAAGCTCTTGGTGCATAAAGAAGATCTGTAAAGTTGCAAAGACTAAAGTCTCAAATCCAAAGAGATATTCTTTATAAAAGTTAAGAGTCAGCCACGCCTACCTAAAACGGCTCGTTCTAACACGCCCCCACATGTCTACGTCACTATGTGGGAAGATTTGTATAACGCCGCCCAAATGTTCATGCAAAGACGTGGAAGCGGAGTCCAGCCCGGGGTCGTCACATGTGGTTGCCGCAGGCATCACAGTATGGTGAGGGGCGTAACATTTCCGTCACACGCTTGAGGTATTCGGCCAATCACAATGCACTGGATAGCTGGCCAATCAGAGCACACCTCGCTTTTCAGACCGATGAGCTTTGTAAAAATCTACGCATTTCAGAAAGACGGGGCATAGAGGAGAAACAATAATGTACAGTATGTGGAAAATAATGTGTTTTTTGAAACTTAAACCGCATAAACACATTTCATTACACCAAATACACAAAATAATGTTCTTTTTAGCAGCATCATATGACCACTTTAAGCTGCGAGTTCCTTCTCTACAGCGAATAAATGGCTTTTTCTAAAAAATAAAAAGTATGAAATGAGGTATAGGTTACCTGTTTATTAATTCAAGCGGTGACGTTTTACTATGTTGTCCGTTGACGCTGTATGTAATCATGTCACTGGAATTCGAGTGATCACTGTCCCAACGTACAGTCAGGGAACTTACCAGTGACCGAATTAGTGTACACGATCTACTGATTCACTTTTGTGATTGAGACATGATATTTAGAAAGAAGCCACTTTTACTATTATTATTATTGTTGTTGTTTTATTTAAGTGTATACAGTAGTACTGGTTGTCTCTCTGTTTCTCATCAGTCAGGCTAGATAAAAAACACTGCGTCTACACCAGAAGCGAGCGGCACGGCGCGACGCAACAAAATACAATAGATACAATAGAACCAGGCCCGGACTGGCCATCGGGAGCACCGGGAGAATTGGCGGCTGTTTTGGCCCGCTGCCATGTTTTATTTTTTTGTTATTATTATTATTAATAATATTTTATATTTATGCCTTCTCAATGTACCAAAGTGATCATTTCCGATTTTTTCATTGGATAATAAATCGATTGGCTTAATAAATCATAAATCGGTTAGTCTAGGCTGTCAGCGCTGCACTATACGAATCAGCTCACGTGTGTTCCGTGCTTCCGTCAAACGATTCCAAACAGAACCGATGCACGGGACTCGATGAAAGAGAGGAAGCGGCCTGAAGAAGCAGTGAAATGTAGCTACATCACTGACCTGTTCAGGGCTTCAAGTGCAGGTCAGTTTCATCTGTAAATATGCTAGAAAGTTTTGTCTTTATTAACCTAGTTGAGTATTAAACTGCTAGTAGGCTAGCTGTTAGGCTATCAGTAGCACCCCATTATTATCATCATTCAGAATACTGTGCTAAAGGACATCAATATCAACTGTAAAGTTACATTAAAAAATTAGCAGAGACAGATATTCACATGGATTTATTGTACAGGGAAGGAGCTAGAGCAGACAGCAACACACAAAAATTATTTGAGTAACAGCCTCACAGCCAAATAATGCAATAGTGTATTAGCCTTTTTCAACAAATATATTGTACTAATTTTGACATTTAGGCACTTTAGAAATTGTGTTTTAATACACTAGTCAAAAGGTTTTGATCAGTAAGATTTTTAATGTTTTTTAAAGAAGTCTCTTCTGCTCACCAAGCCTTCATTTATTTGATCAGAAATGCAGCAAGAGCAGTAATATTGTGAAATATTTTTATTATTTAAAATGACTGATTTCTATTTGAATATATTTTAAAATGTAATTTATTTCTGTGATCAAAGATGAAAATTCAGCATCATTACTCCAGTCTTCAGTGTCACATGATCCTTCAGAAATCATTCTAATATTCTGATTTGCTGCTCAAGAAACATTTATTATTATTATTATTATGTTGAAAACAGATTAGATTTTTTTCAGGTTTCTTTGATGAATAGAAAGTTCAGAAGAACAGCATTTATCTGAAATAGAAGTCTTTTGTAACATTATAAATGTCTTTATTATCACTTTTGATCAATTTAAAGCGTCCTTACTAAATAAAAGTAGTAATTTCTATAATTTCTTTCCAAAAAAATAACTAAAAATAAAAAATTATACTGACTCCAAGCTTTTGAATGGTATAGTGTATAATGTTACAAAAGCTTTTTATTTCAGATATTTCCATTACTGTTTACATGAAAAACCATTTCAACTGATTCAAAGTGTGAGTAAACACACCAATCCAGTGTGGTATACCAACCGTTTAGCTTCCTTGTCATGCATAAAGTAATCACATCACAACCGAATCACCACCTCTGCATTATTTTCTAATAATTCAACAACCCCTCACCTCAAGACAGGCCCGGACTGGCCATCGGGGGCTTTTTTTAGCTATTATTATTATTATTATTATTATTATTATTATTTTATATGTATGCCTTCTCAATTTATCAAAGTGATTATTTCCGATTTTTTTCATTCGATAATAAATCGATAATAAATCATAAATCGGTTAGTCTTGACTGGCAGCACTGCGCTACACGAATCGGCTCACGTCTGTTCCGCACTTCCGTCAAACGATTCCGAACAGAACCGATGCGCGGGACTCGATGAAAGAGAGAAAGCGGACAGAAGAAGCAGTTAAATGTAGCAACATCACTGACCTGTTCAGGGCTTCAAGTGCAGGTCAGTTTCATCTGTAAATATGCTAGAAAGTTTTGTCTTTATTAACCTAGTTGAGTATTAAACTGCTAGTAGGCTAGCTGTTAGGCTATCAGTAGCACCCCATTATTATCATCATTCAGAATACTGTGCTAAAGGACATCAATATCAACTGTAAAGTTACATTAAAAAATTAGCAGAGACAGATATTCACATGGATTTATTGTACAGGGAGGGAGCTAGAGCAGACAGCAACACACAAAAATTATTTGAGTAACAGCCTCACAGCCTAATAATGCAATAGTGTATTAGCCTTTTTCAACAAATATATTGTACTAATTTTGACATTTAGGCACTTTAGAAATTGTGTTTTAATACACTAGTCAAAAGGTTTTGATCAGTAAGATTTTTAATGTTTTTTAAAGAAGTCTCTTCTGCTCACCAAGCCTTCATTTA
>NW_015548282.1:83055-83704 GCF_001515605.1 Sinocyclocheilus anshuiensis
TTTTTTCAGGTTTCTTTGATGAATAGAAAGTTCAGAAGAACAGCATTTATCTGAAATAGAAATCTTTTACAAACATTATAAATGTCTTTATCATCAGTTTTGATCAATTTAAAGCATCCTTGCTAAACAAAAGTAATAATTTATATAAAACAGCATTTTTTTTCAGTGTAAACTCTAAAAATAGTTAAATCCAAAAGTATTGCTTAGTTTAAAACATGTTGGAGATTAGATGATAGGCTGTTGATTCATTAAATAAGCTGTTTCCTCTAAAAAGCTGTTTATTCGGTGTAGTGAAGCCTCTCTGCAGCTTAAAAGGAGTCAATTTCATCGACAACTTCAATCTTTTCTGGGGCCATAGACAACTGTTTAAACTGGATGGCCTCCACCCAAACAAACTTGGTGCAAGAGTACTTAAGGACAATATCTACTTCTCCCTCCATCATCCTTCAGCAGAGTGTGTCAATCCACTCAGCCCGAATAGTTTTCTGAGAAGATCAATAATATCAGGAAGGCAATTAGCACATCCCCAAATTATACAGAGGTCAGACAGATTCGACCACAATACCAAAAAGTTAATACTATGTCTGCTTTTGAAGAAATTGATAGCAAAATTTTGGAAGAAATAGTACAGCACCTTAAATCGTCAACC
>NW_015548282.1:84091-84401 GCF_001515605.1 Sinocyclocheilus anshuiensis
TGTTTATAGACTATTTGTGGGTGGCTGTTTGTTGTTTCACCTATCAATTCGTGTCGATAAAGTATAATAGGGTAAATACTGTATAGTGATTTATCCTATACAGTGCTACAAGTAGTGCATACACTTGTAGCTGTTATGTATCTTTGTAAGTAATTATTTTGAGGCACGCACAAGCGCACGAATCACAGCACAGAGACAGCGCTCATTAACATAATAAATGATATTCGCTTAAATTCTGATTCTGGCAAAATATCAGTGCTGGTACTACTAGATCTCAGTGCTGCATTTGACACTGTCGATCATAACATAC
>NW_015548282.1:84636-89782 GCF_001515605.1 Sinocyclocheilus anshuiensis
CGATGAGCTTTGTAAAAATCGATGCGTTTCAGAAAGGCGGGGCATAGAGGAGCAACAATAATGTACATTATATGGTAAATAATGTGTTTTTTGAACCTTAAACCACATAAACACATTTCATTACACCAAATACACAAAATAATGTTCTTTTTAGCAACATCATATGACACCTTTAAGTTAAAGGTAAAGCTGATACAGCGCGGAACGATGTGGTGTTAGAATACAACGACCAACTGCTCAACAACAAACCAATAATACTGCCACTAATAAACTGAATTCCGCTTTCATATGCTTTGTACACTCACAGAAACTTTTACGCAGTGTGGGAAAAATCTAAAATGTCAAACAGTGGTGGGAAATGTGTTAATCTGAGTAACAAATATACTGTTTTAACCGTTTTACACCGTTGAGGACAAACTGGATGGATATGTATATATATATATAAACAACTGATGTGCAAGAGTGAGACAAACCTGTTATTTAAACAGGTCGCATTAATGTATAATGTGAAATGTAGAAACCGGAATACCCAGTATCACGGTCTGGCACGCCCCCTGTCAAAAAAACAAAATGCTTCTAAAAGTAAGCTTTATACTCCCTAAGCAAAATTTCGTAATAGCAATGCAATCCAGACATGTTTTCATGAGATACACCCAAGAACAGCTCATGACCAGTGAATTTTGACACTAAGAGAGCAGAACCGACCTGTTGTGGACGTCAATCATGCGTTTGGCATAGGCATAACCATAATTAGAGTCATGGGGGGCACCGTTGTGCATCTGACACACAGAGAGAGAGAGAAACACGTCACCACCAAGTTAAAGAAACACACGGGTATTTTACACAATTCATGCAACCAATCAGACATCCACTGGCTAAAACTGCTCATAATCATGCATTTTTAACCACTATTTCCATGAGGTCCGGTTTTTCATGACCATTTTCTCTGTTGTTTAGGAATGATTGCATCTATCCTACATCCTCATAATCTCAACATGATTGGACAGGACAGGACAAGTTTGATCTGAGCCTTTTAAAGGAATGTCAAACGCATGCACAACAACTGCCTATTAAAGTGTGTGTTTGCTTTACCATGGTCTCATCTATAGGGTAGGTGGTTTTATCTGGAAAAACACACGTAGACAGACAAGAAACGACCTTCACCACCCCGAACTCCTGAGACGTGTGCAGCACGTTGTCATTGATGTGCACATTATTCCTCTGAAAACAAGAAGCAAATACAGCTAATATATAGTTTCATCATTCAACAGCGAAATTTCCAACCTTTTGTTACTTATGTTAATAATTACCCAGAAGTCCAAGTTCTGTCTCATGTTTTTATAGAGTCCGCCCACCATTGCGGCCAAATGAATGACGTGCGTGGGACGATGTTTCTCGAAGGCTGCTCTCGTCTCTTCAGCGCTCCTAAAGCAGCACATGCAAATATATTTATCATGCATGGGACACAAACTACGGTGCATTCTGGAATGCTTTTAAACACTAGTGAAGCAATGTAATAAAAGCGTTCTATAATCCTGAGAAACACAAATTCAGTCAAGTGAAAATTATACGGCATATTGCATGAGGTTTTTATAACATATAGCACATGTTATATAATATATAGAATATAAAGCACATGTTATATAATATATGTGATGATGTGATATTTTAATGATTGTTTGCGTGACGTCTGATGAGTTTTTCTTACACGAGATTGGCCTCTTTGGATGACAGGAATATCCATTCTTCACCTTCTCTCTCTTTGCCCTCCGTTTTCACCACCCGTTCTATCGCTCGCCCCACCAGCCCACTGCCACCCGTCACCAACACTCGCATCGGCCCGACCGACCCATCCATCTGACAGAGAGAAAGAGATGGGGTTTGAGGAACACTTCAGGGGTTAAAATACATGTGAAAACAGGGACTACTGTAATAATCAAATTTGTATTGTGAAAAGCGCTATATAAATAAACTTTAATTGAAAATTGAATTGAATTTTAAGGGATGAAATTAGTAGGAAAAAAAAATGAAGGGAAAGCCTCGATGGCAGTGTCCAATGATTTTGTCTTCGTAAAAATGATTAAGGGTTGTTGAAAGTGTCCAATCAGTCATTGTTTGGTTTTCAGCGTTGAACAGTGTTCAAGCTCCCCACAGACAATGTGAAGATCTTCATTTACGGGCGGTGTCATAATTGGCTGCAAACCAATCACACGTCTCCTTGACGGCTGGAAAAAAATTAAAACTTCAATAAAGACTTGTTTTTGGTCGCCACTTTGTACTACTATTGAAAAAACACTGCTTAAATGCTGCATCTCTTGTGCTGATCACCTTGTTTGAACGGCGTGAACTTGAAGTCTGGCAGGTATTTGCGCAGTTTGGCATTACTGGCGGTTTTCTTGATCTGACCGTCTGATTTACTAGTGTCATACTGAGAGAGCTTAGTTAAGGTTCAGCTGTAAGTCTGTGAATGAGCGTTTAGAGGGTTAGTTCATTCTGTCATTCATGGACTACTTTTATGATGCTTTTTGAACTGCAAGATATCTTATCGTGTTCCACAGAAGAAAGACTGCTATTCTGTCAGCTGTAAAAAAAAAAAAAGCGACCTGAACCCCAGACCTGCAGAGGTTTACCTTCCTCTACGAAACAAACACGCATACATTTACCATGTGAACATGTGGGACGCTCTGAATGTGATTGTGAGTTAAATGTCTCTCACTCTTTGCCAGGTACGTCTTGTGGATCAACCCCGGCATCACATGACCGTCCTCAATGTTGTAATTGTCATGGGCTCCAAACATGTTGGTGGGGATGACGGCTGTGTATTTCAGACCGTACTGCTGAAATAACGCCCTAATGGACACAAGACAAAGTAAACAAATAAAATATTTATATTTTTAGCGTTCGAGAGTTTAAATTATTTGTATTTTAAATTTTTAGGATTTAGTCATTCATTATTAGCTTTTTATCAACTCACAAACCCACTGCAGTTCTTACATTAAGCCCAGTTTGGGAAACCCTGGTCTAATAATGTTTAATGCATTGTATGATGTTGATATCAAAAAATGCAATATATTTTCTTTCTCTTCGCTTTTTTTATATATTTGTAATTTTAAACAAATTTGATAAAAAAAAAAGAAGTAATCTAAAAGTAGTCCGATTACATTACCTAAAACAAGTAACTTAGATTATGTTGCTAACTAGTTTTCATCATGTGACCTGTAATCAGTAACGGACTACAATTTGTAAGTAATCTACCCACAAAGCACAAAGCTTATTGCGAATGTTTAATGAAGTTTTATTCACGCATCAACTGAAAAAATCACAGAGTAGATATTTAGACGCCCGCGGAAGACAAAATAAAAATTATAAGTAATTTAATACACTTTAAATGATTAAAAACCAATAAATAATAATAATCCCCCAAATCCTGTTTGCATGTTCAATCTGTTCAATCTGCTTTGGTGGTATTTACTCATTTAAATATTTCAGCAGGTGGTGTACAGTATATGAATCGCAAGTGACCGAAACTTTGTTCACATATCTTTGTTTTTCTTCTTGTTAGAGATGATCTAAATATTCGCAGCTTAAAAAAAGATAGAAAATGACAGGCCCTCCAGGGATTTTGCCCTCCAGGGATGTTACTATGAATGTAAAACTATGAATTGTTTAACAACAAATAAACAATAATTAACAATGCTGCTTGCCTCATTAAATATGAACATGCTTTGTACTGTCACAGAAACTGTATGTGCTGTATTCAGTTTGTATGTACTATAACAGATCACATTTGTGACCTCGGAGCACAAAAGCAGTCTTAAGTCGCTGGGGTATATTTGTAGCAATAGCCAAAAATACATTGTATGGGTCAAAATTATTGATTTTTATTTTATGCCAAAAATCATTAGGATATTAAGTAAAGATCATGTTCCGTGAAGATAGTGTGTAAATTTCCTACCGTAAATATATCAAAACTTCATTTTTGATTAGTAACATGCATCGCTAAGAACTTCATTTGGACAACTTTAAAGATGATTTTCTCAATATTTAGATTTTTTTGCACCCTCAGATTCCAGATTTTCAAATAGTTGTATCTCAGCCAAATATTGTCCTATCCTAACAAACCATAAATCAATGGAAAGCTTATTTATTCAGCTTTCAGATTATGTATAAATCTAAATTTCGAAAAATTTACTCTTATGACTGGTTTTGTGGTCCAGGGTCACATTTTTACTTGAAAATGTGATCTTTTAAGCATCATACATAACAGATACCCCTGTGTCATATATCACTGAAAATGTCTCAACTAGCAGAATACAAGAAGAAGAATTGTTTCAGGAGACCAAACAATACCAAGTACATGTAAGCCGCGTTTTAGTTTGTAGCTTCACCAAACATTAGTAAACCATAGCAGATCACATATATTGAATTAGAGCAGGTGTTCTCAAATCAAACAAGCCCAAACACAACATAACATGATGCACAGATCTAAAGATTATCCTCTTAGAGTTTTTTGCTAAAGCTGAATAGGACATCCAGGATCTGATCACGTTGCGATGATGATGCAATGCAATTTGAAAATGCTGGGAAATTCAACCAATAGAAACCGGATTCCAGGTATGGTGGGCGGGTTTAGTTGCTAGGCCGATGAGTAAAGACCAATTGGGAACAGTTTTACATCATGAGCGCGCTTGGATTGGATTGATCACTAACTGACAGCTCTTGCATTTACCGATCGCCATAAAATAGAACTGAAAGATCAGGACTCATCCACCAGGATCTCATTATTTATTCTTTCGTAAATTCGTTGGGTGTTAAATATATCTACAAAAAGATGTTACATACATCTATACCAGCCAGGACTTCTTCTAGACACTGTAATGTGGGGTTTGGTGTTTGGGTTTGTTTCATGTTCATGTTTTCCATTTCTTTTATTTTGTAATTGTTTCACCCTGTTAGTGTCATGCTTCCCTTGCCCTCATATATCTCTGCCTTGTGTATGTGTCATGTTCTGATTCAAGTCTGTTCAAGTCAAGTCTAGTCAAGTTTTTGTTTATTGTTTGGATGTTTGGATCACTTGTAAATAAAACTGCACATGGGTTCTCACTACGCTCGCCTTCAGTGGACTGATTCGTTACAGAATACACGA
>NW_015548282.1:90327-95676 GCF_001515605.1 Sinocyclocheilus anshuiensis
TGGATTATGTTTGGATGTTTGGATCACTGTAAATAAACTGCACTTGGGTTCTTCACTACGCTTGCCTTCAGTGGATGATTCGTTACAGAATACACAATCCAAAATATGAACCCAGCAGTTTCATGCCTCCTCTGCCTTCGTCAAGGTGACAGGCCTATTGAGGATTATGTTCAGGACTTTTGTGGATTCTGCAACCAAGTGGATTTTAATGATGTGGCCCTTAAGGACATATTTCGGGTGGTTCTTAATGAACCCATTCGTTTCCAGCTACCTGGGGGGGAAATAAATTGGTCTCTAGAGCAATATATAGATTTTGCTTTGAGAATGAGTGGGTCTGCTTACACTGTTGGTGTCATGGAGAAGGAACATGACACTTCCCAAAAGTCTGCTAACATCATGCCTAAAAATACAAGATCCACTGAATCTGGAAAAATGCATTTAATGTTTACATAGTCTAATGGAAAAAAAACTTGCTACTTAGTATAAAATGTGATTTTTATTTACAAGAACATTATTCGGTTCATTATATTTAGTAGACTGAATCGGTCCTGTAGAGTTAATGGCATTGCATCAAATTGAGTGCCAGTCGCTGAGTCGGTAACCATGACCAAAGCTTATTGACCATTTAAAACGTTATCAACCAACATAATGGCAATCAGGCATTCCAAGTAGTGTAAACCAATATTTGCATAGTATAATGGTAGTAAGCATATCTCTCTCACACTTGTTACGCAAATCTATCACACTTACTGTCCTGCAGCAAAGCAATTATCAGATGGTCACCCGAGTAATTGATGTGCAAGAGCGAGACAAGACTATTTGAACCGGTTGCATGCATGAATGTATAATGTGAACTCTAGAAACCTGAATAACCAGCATCACAGTCTGGCACCAACAGCCCAGATGTCAAAACTACACCCATGCAGACAAAACCATGATGGTTCTAAAATTAGGCTTCTTTTCCCTTAATGAAAATAGAATTTTGTAACAATACTTTCTTTTGAAATGCAATGCAATCCAGACATGTTTTCATGAAATACACCCAAGAACAGCTCATGATCAGTGAATTTTGACACTAAGAGAGCAGAACCGACCTGTTGTGGACGTCAATCATGCGTTTGGCGTAGGCATAACCGTAATTAGAGTCATGGGGGGCACCGTTGTGCATCTGACACACAGAAAGAGAGAAACACGTCACCACCAAGTTAGAAAAATACACAGGTATTTTACACAATTCATGCAAACAGGCTCATGAAACCAATCAGACATCCACTACATTACATCTCTCATAATAACATGTCTTTTAAATCACTATTGGTCCAATTTTTTAACAATTCTTCACTCTCTCTGCTGTTTAGGGATGACTGTATCCTACTTCCTCATAACCTCACCCTGACGGGACGGGACAAGTTTCTGAATGGCAAACAGGCATTTTTGACAAGTTAATATAGGCTGTCAGGTATCCTAATGTTCTTAAACATATCTCAAAGTTTTTGGCATCTGCATTCATTGAAACTAAACTGCCATTTTAACAGAATTCTCTTTATTCACCGTGGAGGAAATTTGATATGAATGAATGAATTTCAAAAGATCAAGGATCATGTATCATGTGAGCTTTTTAAGGGAACAGTAAACACATACTGTATCCAACATCTGCCATTTAAAGTACAGGTGCATCTCAATAAATTAGAATGTCGTGGAAAAGTTCATTTATTTCAGTAATTCAACTCAAATTGTGAAACTCGTGTATTAAATAAATTCATTATTCCTCTGAAAACAAGAAGCAAATACAGCTAAATAATTCAACCGTGATATTTCCAACCTTATGTGACTTAATATGAATAATTACCCAGAAATCCAGGTTCTGTCTCATGTTTCTATAGAGTCCGCCCACCATTGCGGCCAAATGAATGACGTGCGTCGGACGATGTTTCTCGAAGGCTGCTCTTGTCTCTTTTGCGCTCCTAAAGCAGCACGTGTAAATATATTTATCATGCATGGGACACAAATGAAAACCATTTATGTTGGAGCTTCTTCTTTGTCTAAATTCCAGCTCTGCCCCTTCTGGATATTCATTAACCAACATCATGAGGTGTTTAGTGTTTAAATACTAGTCAAGAAAGAACATTTATGATGAGCGACAGAACTACAATCTGCACAACACTACACTACAATGTGAAGCAATATAAAGCTACTGATATAAAGATGTTGTGTATATAGAAACAACATAATATTTTACATATTTACACAGATGCTTAAATAGTTTGACAGCATATGTTGACTGACTCTATCATTCTCAGTGCTTCATGGGAGTGGGCCGAGCTCTTTTGGCATGGTTTGTTTTTTGTGATTCTCTGATTGGAGGAGAATATAACATGGATATAACATGGATATAACATCCATTATATCTAAAGTACATGTTATACAATACATGTGATGACATATGGTGCTATGTTTGTGATGTCTGATGAGTGTTTCTTAGAGGAGCACTTACACAAGGTTGGCCTCTTTGGATGACAGGAATATCCATTTTTCTCCTTCTCTCCCTCCACCCTCTTTCACCACCCGCTCTATCGCTCGCCCCACCAGCCCACTGCCACCCGTCACCAACACTCGCATCGGCCCGACTGACCCATCCATCTGACAGAGAGAAAGAGATGGGGTTTGAGGAACACTTCAGGGGTTAAAATACATGTGAAAACAGGGACTACTGTAATAATCAAGTATCTATCTAAACTTCAACAGGGCCTCTCTTCTTGACACAACGTATATGATCGATGGCGCCAACCTCATCCAATTTCGATTCCATAGTAAAAACAGCTTAATATGTAAAAAGTTTACCAGCAATTATTTATGTAAACAACTAAAATCATTAGAATAAGAACAAAGAAGCAAATTACAAGAAATGGGGGCAAATAAATAAAATAGAACAAATATACAAATGAAATAATCAGGGCATTACTTTTCAAATAGGTACATTAGTAAGCTAGTATTCAATACTATACAAAAATTGACACAGACAGCAGCAGGTGTATTTTAGGCTGCTGTCACTTTAAGACCTAATCACGGCTCCAATATTCACATAGGATTAACTAAGGGTGCTTTCACACCTGTAGATCGATTGCTTTGTTCCGAAACAGGGATTACAATTATTACAATGTTGCTTTTTATTCTTGGTGCGGTTCGCTTTCACACGGCAAAGTTTCTAAACGGACCAAATTTGTTAATACAAGTCACGCGCGAGTAAACTGTCCTCTCATTGGTCAAAGTTCCATGGTTTATTTTCCAAGATTTCACTTAGCTGTCACGCATGTCATCCATCAGGATGGAACGACAGCTTTTTTTTTTTTTTTGTAGCTGTCCTTACATTAATTTATCATTTTGAGCAGGAGTCCAGGATTCATCGGGAAAACATTTTTAAAATGCACCTACTAGGAAGAAGAGCAATAAGACGGCATTATAAAATGAAAAAGTGCACTTTTTTATTTTGAATGGCGAAGACGTGCTCACCCACAGACATTCACAGGTTCATTTTGAAGTATTAGCAAAACAACAAAGCTAATGCTTTTCACGGAACTTACGTAATTACCCATTATACATTGTGATATATCCTGGTTTGTTGGTCCGTCGGATCGGATTGCTTTCTCACTACAACCGAACCGCTCCAGAGTTCGTTTTCTAAGTCAGTTGTTGTAGGATTAACTAAATCAGTTGTTGTAGGATGTTGTAGGATAACCTGGTTTCAAGAGGCTTATTGCTTTTCTAAAAGGGTTACTGCCTGGACGGGTAAAAAAAATAAAAAGAGAAACAAAGTTGTAAAATGTATTGATAACAAATAAATAAATCTTTTGCCAAGCAATGAAGTTGTGGTGCAATATTTTGGCGAAATTTCGCGAGGTCAATTGTCATGATGAACATGACCAAAAAAAAAAAGCGTGGGAAATTTTTCACCCTCAAACTCCCGAAGGAGCGGATTCCCATTGAAAATTTCGTCTTTTTGTTGTTGTTGTTTGTTTTTTAAGAAGTTTTTTTTTGTAAGGAAGTTCAATTTAATACATATTTTAAAAAATCACGTTTTCGCTTTCTTTTTTCTTGAGTATGTAACTATTGTGCAGTTCTTTAGGAGTTCAGAGTCTTCAGACCAATGCTCAGGTGTCTTTACACACGACGTTTAAACCTTTTAAAAATGGCACAAAAACAAAAAAACAACGAAATTGTCAAGACACCCATTTAGGGCATGATCACATAGGCTACTGTAGAAAAACATGAAAACAGCGCGAGCAGACACAAAAACACTTTCAGTGTGAATAGGACTCATATTCACATGAATATAGCTGAATCTTCAGTTAACGTTACCTCTCAAAAAGTAGCCTTTAGTTTCAGTTGTTTATAAGTGAATATCCACTTCGTCCAGCGCTGTTTGTTCTCTGTGTTCAAGAGTATCTAGATAGCGTCTGTTTTACTGACCGAGAACCCTCAGGTGATTGAGTGAGAGAGCGGGAAAACAGATGCGAATGGATTCAGACCGTTTTGCAAACCTGTCTGGCCAGTTCAGTGAAAAGAAAGGACTGACTCAGATGATTGATCATTAATGGCTGGTTCAGTCAAGAGAATATGGGACACGCATAACAGAGATATCAAGGAAAATGTTTCTCAGGTCAGTCGTGCCGCTCATGGTACGACTGAAATTAACCTACTGGATTTCAGGAGGGAAATTTCGGCGACCTCGCCTTTATTCAACATTGTTTAGAAGAATGGAGACACAGCAAGCATCCCAGATAGCACACGTACATCTGCAAGATGTCTGTTAAAGATCGCTTCATCTGGAAAGAATCTGCTGTGTACAAACATCTGATAGACGCCTTAAAGATGTCAGTTTTACAACATTTTCTAAACGTCTATCTGACATCTGATGGGTAGCCTAACGTCCTATAGACGTATTGCAGATGAGTAAACACTCTAAAAAAAATACATCTTGTAGACGTCAAACAGACGTCTCCGTGATGTACGTGTGCTATCAATGCCCAGATAGCACATGCACGTCTGCAATATGTCTGTTAAAGATCGCTTCATCTGGAAAGCATCTGCTGTGTACAAACATCTGATAGACATCTTTAAGATGTCAGTTTTACATACATTCTAAATCATAAACATCTTAAAGACATCTTCTAAACGTCTATTTGACATCTGATAGGAAACGTCCTATAGACGTATTGCAGATGAGCAAACACTCTAAAAAATACATCTTGTAGAAGTCAAATAGACGTCTCCGTGATGTACGTGTGCTATCAATGCCTAGATAGCACATGTCTGTTAAAGATCGCTTCATCTGGAAAGCATCTGCTGTGT
>NW_015548282.1:95737-102309 GCF_001515605.1 Sinocyclocheilus anshuiensis
TCTATTTGAAATCTGATAGGAAACGTCCTATAGACGTATTGCAGATGAGCAAACACTCTAAAAAATACGTCTTGCAGATGTAAATGCAGACGTCTCCGAGATGTACCTGTGCTATCAGGGTGCATACTTGGCACGGTATTGCTGATTTAATGAGGTCACAGGTGTGTGTTTTCACACCGGCATTGCAAGAGTCTCAGTGACCGGAACGATCCGTTTTATTATGTGCTTTTAATGATCATCAAGTACGTCACGCTCGTTCACCCATCATCGCTCTTACTTGTCCAATTCATAATTATTACCAAGATACAAACCTACTAGGCACAACTCGCTCAGAAGCCCCCCGCCCCCCGGTGAATTTCCGTTCAAAACAAAACCACGGAGATGGCGTATTTGTTTTGGAAACGTACCATGGTGATCACGGTATCGACATCTAATAGATTATATTTTCATTAAGTACCATAGCAGCACTACGGTATTTTCGAAGTGTATACATGATCTTAGTTAAAGCAGATCTTCTTTCTCTTCCTCTCTACAGCTCACAATGAAAACCGACAGTTGAACTGGTAAAGCAAGTTTAACCACTGACACACCCTGCAAGTCAACACGAGAACACATCACTGATGAGGTATCGACTAATGCACATGACTAAAAAAACACAAGAAATATAGAAACAAAAACACACTCGTGCGGGATTTATGTGCATCACATGTCTCATAATTATTTTCATCAATGCAAAAGGCGCACAGACTTTAAAGGGACAGTTCACCCAAAAATAAAAATTAAGAAATTTGCTTGCCCCGATGTTGTTCTAATGCCTTATGCCCTTTCTTCTTTTTCGCACCACAAACAGAAGATTTTTCTTTAAATAAATAATTTTTAAAAAATCCCCGGCGCCGCTTGTCCATATAGGCTAATGCAAGTGAATAGCGGTCTTTTTAAAAAAGACGCAAATTATCAGAGTGGTCTAATACGACACGTACCGTATATTTCAAGTTGTCTGGGGGTATACGATAGCGTTTGGTGAAATAGAAACAGAAATTGAATGTATCATCTAAGGAAAATCCGGACCTTGACTGTTGATCTCAGTAAATGATTTGCGCTTCACGAGACTCTATTAGCTACTCGCCCAGGTAAAGCACACAAGTTGTGAGAAATCAAGATGAATAAAAACTCGATATGAAATACAATGGCTAGAAATCCAACACAAAGAATGCACTTGTTTATAAACTCATTTAAAGTTCACGTCAATAGATTTTATGCGGTCAACTGCAACTGATAGGGTCTCTAAACCAAACAAACTATCACATTAGACCAATAGGCTACTCCTGTTTTAGATCTGTTAATAGTTGATGAAACCCATAAGTTACCTGCTCTCCGGTGTGTGGTCTCTGGTTCGCTGCCTGTTCTGTGGAAATAGGAAACAACTTTTTCTTCAGGAATAGAAATGCTCTCACCTCGCTGGCTTATGGATACACACACACCTACATGTAAGATATCCAGATTTGCATATATTTACATGGGGGCAAAGGAAAAAACATCCGGGTAATACATCACCTCGAAATTAGAAGAAAACATGGTAACACTTTACAATAAGGTTTCTTTAGTTAACATGAACAGCACTTCTGCAGCATTTATTAATCTTAGTTAATATTAATTTCAACATTTACTAATATAGGAAACAACTTTTTCTTCAGGAATAGAAATGCTCTCACCTCACTGGCTTATGGATACACACACACCTACATGTAAGATATCCAGATTTGCATATATTTACATGGGGGGCAAAGGAAAAAACATCCGGGTAATACATCACCTCGAAATTAGAAGAAAACATGGTAACACTTTACAATAAGGTTTCTTTAGTTAACATGAACAGCACTTCTGCAGCATTTATTAATCTTAGTTAATATTAATTTCAACATTTACTAATGCATTATTAAAATCAAAAGTTGTATATATATTATAATATATAATATGTATATAACACCTTATAGTAAAGTGTTACCGAAAAAATGTACTACAGTAATTAAAAAAAAATCGCATTAGCACATATTTAATTGTATTAAAATCTGCAAACATTAAATTCAATACAACAAATATACCATTATGTATTTTAGTTTTTTTTTCGTTGATTCTTCAATTTTGCTCTCTAGAAAAAAAATACACATTATGCATTTTTTTTTCTCTGTAGGTTTTGTAAATCTCACTTATGAATCTGAATAAGATGAGCAAGCAGTCTTGAAATTCTTCACAAGATGAACTTATAATACTGAAAATCGCTGATTTTCTATGTAGCGTGATTCGGGAACCCTTAAAATATTCTAAAAACCCTTGTTTCGAATACAAGTGTATTATTAAACTATACAGTACATATCATTAGAAAATAAACCCAGAACAAACCCTGACTGACAGACCAGTAAAACAGAAAATGGACAGTACAGAGTTCAAATAAAACCAGGCATGTGATCATGCATCATTTTGCGACTATTTTAACATAATGTTTTTTTTTTTTTTAAACGCAACTCTCTGTACATGTTGAGTGATCATATTTTATTAAAATTCGCCTCTTTACTAAGGCAAAAATTATAAAAAAAATAAAATAAAAAAATAAAAAAATTTGGGTTAAATTGAATAACCGGTATCTTGTCAGATTGATTTTCATATAAAAGCAACAGAATTTAAATGACATCCAATGTATTTCCAACCAAGCACGTGAGCGTGAATGACCTGATCCACTATGACAAACGCGTCGATATTTACCCGCCCCTAATCATGACGTTACACGATGTTATTGGTCGCTTTACATGTCAGTCAGACAGCCAAAGGTGTGGCCAAGAAACGAAGCTTTTCGAAACTCTGAATCAAATGAACCAATTGCTTCGTAAAATGATTCACTGATTCGAAGCGCTCGAAACGCCACACTCTGGCGGCATCTACTGGTCAAACGGTGTAAATGCAACGAAAACTCGGGCCATTCATGTATAAGACACCTTTTACAAACGAACTGCAAATGTATTCATAAAAGTGTGCGATCTACAAATAATTAAATACCATTAAATGTGAAGGTTCTGTAAATCTGTTTTATTGATTTGCATGTTATTAAGCAATGCTTGGTCAATTAGAAACAATTAAGTATCATTCTTCTTTTCGCCTTATACACGCACAAGTATTACAATTGATTAAATGAATTAGAAATTAATCTACATCATAATAATTCTCCAATGAAATACTGGTTCACGAGATCACCATCTAGCGGCGAATTTTGTACCCTGATAGCACACGTACATCACAGAGACGTCTATTTGACGTCTGCAAGACGTATTTTTTAGAGTGTAAAACTGCAATACATCTATAGGACGTTTCCTATCAGTTGTCAAATAGACGTTCAGAAAATGTTGTAAAACTGACATCTTAAAGACGTCTACCAGATGTTTGTACACAGCAGATGCTTTCCAGATGAAGCGACCTTTAACAGACATCTCGCAGACGTATGTGTGTGCTATCTGGGTAATGTTTCGAAACAAAGGCTTGAAACAGTATGACGTAACGAAGCCTCGTTTGCTGAAACTTGGCAAGTTCAATACAAGCTTCACAAGAAGCAGTGTTTTGCGGACAACAGATTTATATCCACCTTATTTTCCCTGTAAATTTAATGTGTCTGGCTTCCGGTGGCATCTACTTCCAGCTATTTTTTTTATAGTTATTATTATTTTAATGCATTATCTTAATTATGAACACACTGGTTTGTGGTGCAAACAGTTTTACCGTTTAGTCAAGTCAAGTCACCTTTATTTATACAGCGCTTTTAACAACACAGATTGTGTCAAAGCAACTTTACAGTATTAAATATGAAAATAGGGTGTCAATAATGCAAGAATTATTTAATGTATTTACTGATATTCTTCTTGTTATTTCTCTACAGCGGGCGGCTAATGAATCGGAAGTCTCGCACATTCACAGAAAACGGCTTACTTCCGTGTTAAAAAAATAAGGTGGATACTCTCGCTACAAACACGTATTGTGTCAGACTATATACTTATATATTGCTTTTGCGATTTCATAACAGCACTACTTACTAAGTTCTTACATCCATGCATTGTTAAAATTAAAATTTCAAATACTCACCAATGCAGGGTTTTGCTTTAATTTGGGGCTTAATTTTAAAGGGGTCATATGATGTTGCTAAAAAGAACATTATTTTGTGTATTTGGTGTAATGAAATGTGTTTATGCGGTTTAAGGTAAAAAAAAAAAAACATTATTTTCCACATACTGTACATTGTTTCTCCTCTATGCCCCGCCTTTCTGAAACACGTCGATTTTTACAAAGCTCATCGTTCTGAAAAGCGAGGCGTGCTGTGATTGGCCAGCTATCCAGTGCGTTGTGATTGGCCGAATACCTCAAGCGTGTGACGGAAATGTTATGCCCCTTAACATACTGTGATGCCGTGTCCAGCCTGGAGTGACGAGACAAAAACATTAAAACCCATTATAAATTGGCCACAAACCAATCACACGTCTCCTTGACGGCTGGAAAAAAGCAAAGCTTCTGTAAAGATTCTTCTTTTTACCACTATTGGAAAAACATTTAGTAATTGCATGTGTGTGTGAATGATCACCAGCTCTGAACGGCGTGAACTTGAAGTCTGGCAGGTATTTGCGTAGTTTGGTGTTACTGGCGGTTTTCTTGAACTGACCGTCTGCTTTACTAGTGTCATACTGAGAGCACTTAGTTAAGGTTGGTTCAGCTGTTTAGAGAGTTAGTTCACCCCAAAAGGAACATTCTGTCATTCAACCTCTACTGTTATGATGCTTATGGTGTTTTTTGTTTGTTTGTGTGTGAAAGGATACAATCACGTCACCTTCGAACCCCAATGCTTCAACCACAGCATCCGCAGCAAACTTTATGGACAACTCATCCTCCTCTCCCACTAGAGAGAAACAAACAAAGAGAAACAAACAAGGTATCTCAGATTCTCAGGGGCACACATTATCATAGAATCATAAGCAATCGCTTGGTATAAATGTGCGACATTGATTGATTGATTGTGAAACTGCAAGCCTGTGGATTAGGTAACAGCGCCATGTTTGGACTTTGTGCAGTGCTTACATTTATTCAATTAAATCATTGCCTTTTGAAATTTAATCATCTATGAAAGCTCATTTCCACCACGGAATAAAATAAATTACATAACTTTGACTTTTTAGCTCACAAGTCAGAATTTCTTCTCAGAATTCTGAGTTTACATCTCGCAACTAGTTCTCACAATTAGTTTCTGCCACAAAATAAAAAAAAATTAATTAGTATTAATTAGTGTTCATTTCTCACAATTCAGTTTTTTTTTTTCCTCGAAATTGCGAGTTTATATCTCAATTCTGACTTTTCTTCTTAGTTTATATCTCGCAATTCCGAAAAAAACCCAAAAAGACAGAACAGTCAGATAAAAAGTCCAATTACCTTATTTATTTATTCATTTTTTATCCCTTGGCGGAAACAAGCTTCCATAATCACATTAGGCCATAACGATTCCTGTTTTCTGTCCCCAAATTTAAGACCTCTAAACATGATATTTAAAGACTTTTTATAACCTTAAATCAAACTGAATGTTTAAGGACATGTAGGAACACTATGTCAAACACGTCTCGAGTACCTGACAGAATGATGGGCTCCACCTCGTCGTACTCCCTCAGAACCCACAGAAACAGACGAGCCAGATCCAGAGAATAGATGAACTGCCGCAGAGCGCGACCCGAACCCCAGACCTGCAGAGGTTTACCTTCCTCTATAATACATACAAACACATGAAACAGGTTTACCATGTGAACAGAACTTAAATGAGGCTCTAGATCCTCCCAGAAAGTTGCATGCGTCTCACTCTTTGCCAGGTATGTCTTGTGGATCAACCCTGGCAGGACGTGACCGTCTTCAATGTTGAAGTTGTCATGGGGCCCAAATACATTTGTGGGGATGACGGCTGTGTATCGCAGACCGTACTGCTGAAAATACGCCCTAATGGACAAACACACACACACAGACTGGTTTTTAAACTTATAATGGATATAAACAAACATTTACCCCAAAATCGAATAATAATAAATACATTATTTTCATGACAATTATGCACATTCATCACAAATTCTCATTACTATAGTAAAACAATAATTACATACATTAAAAATGAAACATTTAAATTAGTAAATATTATTTAGCATGGTGTTTGTTGTGCTGCATTTGGTTTATGATGATTTAAAGGTGACATATCATGAAAATCGGACTTTTCCAGGTTGTAAGTGCTATAATCAGGTCCCCGGTGCATCTACCAACCAAGGAAACGTGAAAAAGATTAACCCAGTAACTTTGTTTTGGTAAGTCTTTTTCTGCAAGCGTCTGAGAAAATGAGCACGTCTGATTTCGCTCTCTTGGTGACGTGGCAAAGGGATCTCATTATAATATTACCGCCCCTTAATCTGTAAGTTTCCACCCACAGCGCCGTTATTTTGATTTCGCAAGCGACAACAGTGTAGCAGCTCTAATGCCATGGAGAAAGTTTGAGCAAAGCATGCTAACTGTTC